>NC_048906.1:11068680-11158516 GCF_011077185.1 Oxyura jamaicensis | reverse complement strand
GGCGGCGGAGCCGCGCCCCGGGAGCGGAGCAGCGGGCACCCCCCCCCCGGGCGCTCTCCCTCTCCCCTCGCACCCCGGCCCTTCACGGCGCCCCCGGGAGCGCTGGGCCCGGCCCGGCCCCGGCCATGCTCGGCCTGGATGTGTGCGAGGCCGGCGGGCAGCTCCTGGAGCTGCTGTGGCTGGCGCTGTGCTACCGAGGTGAGCGGCGGCGGGGCCGGGGAGCGCGGCCCCCGCAGCGGGGGACTCCGGGGGTGGGCAGCGCCCGGGTGTCGCGGGGGTGGGCAGCGCCCCGGGCCCGGGCTGAGCATCGCCCCCGGTAGCCAACAGGTGAGCATCGGCCCGATACCGGGAGCGGGCGACGGCGCCGGGGGTCTCCTCGCCCCCCCCCCCCTGCGGCACCCGGCGCTGGGCGAGACCCCGCGCGGGTGCGTCTGTGCGCGGCCGGGCCTGGGGATGCGGCCGGGGCCCCCGCGCTGTGCCCGGCCCCCGCTGCTGCCCCAGGGACCCGCTCGGCCCGCCCCGGGGGCTGGGGGCTGGCGGCGGCCCCTTCTGCCCCCTGGCTGGGGCTTCCAGGGAAGGGCAGGAGGGGTGATGCGGCAGGCAGGACAGGGCAGGGCAGGGGCCCCAAAACCCCTGGCTGCAGGAACATCACCCGCCTTTGTGTGTGTGCCACCCACCCCCCCACAGCTGGCTGGCACCGACCAGAGCCGCTGTTTGACTCAGACCTGTTTTTTTTTATTATCATTATTTTTATTTTTATTTTTTCCTTTGAACCCTGTACCTGCAGCTGCCAGTGGTTTGGGGCAGGAGATGGGGCTGGCGGCTGCCCAGCAGGGTTGGAGCAGGGGCCGTGGTGTGGTGCCGAGGACCACACGGGTGCCTGCAGGCCACGGCAGGTTGCAGACGTGCCCCGAGCTGTGTACCACGTAGGCACGAGCTCCTCTTGCTTCATGACCGTGCGGAAACGCAGCTGGCGGCAACGCCTCTGGTCTCAGCTGTGCCACCGAGCCCCGGGGACACGCAGCCTGGCAGGGTCCCCACAGTCCTGAGGCAAGGGAGACAATGTGGCTGCAGAAGGTGGGGAGATGATTGCCCACATTCGTTTGGGGTGCACCTGAGCTCAGTCCCCCCCCGGCCCAGCAGCCCCTGTGTGTCCCTGGGGCTTGGGGGGGTCCCCTGGGGTGTCCCCAGGGCGGGACTGCCACTGCCTGTCCCCCGCAGACATCATGGCTGACAAGGAGGGGGTGACGCTGTCGCTGGAGGAGGAGGACGATGCCGACGTGGCCCTGGCGTACAAGACGCCGGAGAAGAAGAGCCTGCAGGAGATCCAGCAGCTGGACCCGGGGGATGAGAGCCTGCGGAAGTACAAGCAGGCACTACTGGGCACCATCCCTGTGGCCGTGGGTAAGGCCGGGGGCCGCGGGCTGGGGCTGGGTGCCCCGAGCACCCCCAGCACCTTGTGCCAGGCGATGCAGCCTCAGCAGGTGCAGGGAGCTGGGGCATCCCTGTGGGTGCCGTCTGCCTGTGCCCACCCCGCTGCACGGAGACACCGGCATTCCCCTGCTGCAACGGGAACGGCTGCCCGGGGACCCCGGTTGCCTTGGTTACAGGATCACCACCGCAGTTTCCATAGGAACGGGTACAGGGGACCAGGGAATTCATTGGGATGACAGAGATGGAGCGAGAGGCTGCGGGGGCTGACAGCTCGTGGCTGTCGGCACGGGGCCCCCCAGCCAGGCAGTGCCCCCCACTCCCCACGGCACCCACCCAGCCTCATGCTGCTGCTCGTGTCTGCATGGCCTGGGGCACACCACCGTCCCAGCACCCCAATGTGCCGGCCAAGGGGGTGCACGGGAGCTGGGGAGATGCGTGCAGACCAGTGGGGTGCACATTGGTGGGTTTGATGCCAAGGTTTGGGCTGGCCTGAGATGTCCCTGAGCCCTGCCTGGGCTGCCTGCCGTTCACCGGCTCCTGGCTGTGGGCACCGCAGCCCTTTGGGATGCTGCAGGGGTGCGTGGGCAGGGAAGGCCCTGGGAGCACACAGCGCAGCTGCTCTGGGACTGGAGGTGCCAGCCCTGGGCGGGCTGGGTAAGGCCTGCACCCTGCCGTTTGTCCCTAGATGCCAGCGTGCCCAACGTGCAGGTGACGAAGCTCACCCTGATGTGCGAACAGGCGCCAGGGCCCATCACCATGGACCTTACAGGTGAGCGCTGGTGGGGGGGCTCTTGTGGTGGGAGGGAGGAGGAGGAGGAAGGGGTTCTGGGCTGATGGTGCTGCCTCCCACCGCAGGAGACCTGGAGGTACTGCAGAGCCGTCCCTTTGTGCTGAAGGAAGGGGTGGACTACAGGGTGAAGGTGTCCTTCAAGGTAAGGCAGATGCGGGGTGCCCTGTGCCCACCGGCTGAGCTGGGCACAGCCCTGCTGCTGCCCCACGGGGTGCATTCTGCCACCCACGGGTCCATGGGGCCTCTGTCCCTTGCCCACCTCTGGCTCTGTGCCCCTGCAGGGGTCCCTGCCCACCCTGGCAATCCTTTCTCCCCAGCGTCGCTGCCAGCCTGGGTCCCTGCCACCTTTGCTCAGTGCCCAGTCCTGACCAAGAGGCCAGATCCTGGTGTAGGGCTTTGGGGGTGGGGGAGAGGGGGGCACCCCAAAGCCCAGGGGACCCCAGAATGGGGGGGGGGGGGGGAGGGGGCACCACGTGGTGCCATGCCACAGCACCCCTGCCCTCTGCCTTGCAGGTGAACAGGGAGATCGTCTGCGGGCTGAAGTGCCTGCACCTCACGTACCGCCGCGGCCGGCCGGGTGAGTGGGGGCCGGGGCCAGGGATGGGGGCTTCGCTGTCCCGGCCCCGCTCACTCGTCCCCCTCTTGTTGCCTTCTCTCCCAGTGGACCGCGACGTCTTCATGGTGGGCAGCTACGCGCCGCGGGCCGAGGAGTATGAGGTGGTGACGCCAGCTGAGGAGGTGCCCCGGGGCCGGCTGGTGCGCGGCTCCTACCGCGTCCGCTCCCTGGTCACCGACGATGACAAGACGGAGCACCTCTCCTGGGAGTGGGGCCTGTGCATAAAGAAGGCCTGGGAGGACTGACCCCCCCAGCCCTGCACCCCCGCCTTCCGCCAGCTCGGGGACGCGGCTCCAGCGGCCCCGGGGACCCCTTGCTGCCTGCCGGCGCTGCCGCGCTCGCCCCATTCATGTTAAGGTGTGGGGGGGTCCCTTAGCAAGCGGGCACCCACGGTCGTGGTCTTCGCAACCAAAGTTATTTTTAATTGCTGTTTTTTTTTAATACTGATGCCCGACTCGTCCTTGCGGCATCTCCATCGCTGGGTCTGTGGCTGTGAACCTGCTGTAGCGCTGAGCAGGGCCTGCCCGGCCGCGGGGGACGGGACTGCCGCGCGGTGCCGAGCTGCCGGCCCTGTCCGACTGCCCGGTGGCAGGCTGTGCTCTTCCATCGCCATTAAACCGTACAGACTTGTCTCTTACTGCTGTGTCCGCGCGCCCCTTGCCTTTGCCCGCCCATCCCATGGCTGTTCCTTGTCCCTGGGCCAGGTCCCGCTGCGGAGACGGGAGGCTGGAAAACAGCCACCTGGTCCCGCTGCCTTATCGGTGGTGCTGGGCAGCCAGTAGCGGAGGGCCACGAGCTCCTGGGGACCGGCACCACCCGCCCCAGGGCCCTTATCTGGCCCCTCTCCCCAGTGCGCCGGCTTTGGCAGTGGCGGCTGGCAGTGGTGGCACCATGCGGGGCTCCGGGGCCCGGCTGCTTTGGCTCTTGGTGCTCTCGCTGGCCTGGCTGGGCCCGGCCTGGGGGGACAGCGAGGGGCTCAAGGGCCAGGAGGAGGATGGGGAGGTGGTGGCGGAGGAGGAGGAGGATGAAGATGATGATGTGGTCTCGGATGAGCTTGAGGAGGAGGACAGCGTCCTGGTGCTTCACGAGCACAACTTCGACCGTGCCTTGAGCGAGTTCCGCCTGCTGCTGGTGGAGTTCTGTAAGTGTCCCCAGTGCGGGCAGGGGCTGGGGACAGGCAGGAGTACAGGGCAGAGCCATGAGTGCAGGGCAGGGGGCAGAGGTGTGGGGCAGGGGCATGGGGACAACAGGGCTATGGGTATGGGTAAGAGGGGCAGGGGCACAGGACAGTGTGACAACACGAGGGCATAGGGTTTGGTGGAAGGGCACACAGTGTGAGGCAGGGGCATGGGCTATGGGGCAGGGACACAAGGTGGGGTGTAGGACATGGAAGAGTGTGGGGACATGCTGGAGCATGCCAGGCCCATGTGTAACATGTCCTCGGCCACCCACTGAGCCCCACCCCTGGGGACCAGGGACACCCACACGTGCTGGGCTCTCTGTGGGTGACGCTGGGCCCCCACGCAGATGCACCGTGGTGTGGGCACTGCCAGAGGCTGGCCCCCGAGTTTGCCCAGGCAGCCGCCATGCTGAGGAACGGGTCGGAGGCGGTGCGTCTGGGCAAGGTGGACGCCACGGCGCAGGTGAACCTGAGCACCGAGTTTGGCATCAACGCCTACCCCACGCTCAAGCTCTTCCGTGATGGCAACCGCACTCATCCCCTCGCTTACACCGGTAGGGCCACGGCACCGCATGAAGGCCGCGGTGTCCACAGCGGTGGGGCACTGGGAGGGGCGCGTGGTGGTGAAGGGGTGGCAGCGTGGTGACGGCGAGTGGGTGGCAGCGATGCGATGGTGAATGAGGTGACAGCAGGCAGCCTCGTGGTGGTGGCGGCAGCGTGGGCATCTGGGGGTGGTGGCCTGGGCTGGGGGGTTGGCAGTCTGGTGATGGCGGGTGGGTGTCTGGGGTGACGGTGGCAGCCCCACTCCACATGCCAGGCCGCATGGACGCCGAGGGCATCGTGCGCTGGATGCAGCGTCGGGCCGGCCCCAGCACCACGCTGCTGCAGGACGCCGACACCGCGGCCGCCTTCATCAGCGCCCAGGACATGGTGGTCGTGGGCTTCTTCAAGGTGGGCCAGGGACCAGGCTGGGGCTGGGCCAGGGCCAGGGCAGGTCTCATGGTAGGGCCATGCAGGACCTGCAGGGCGAGGCGGCCCAGGCGTTCTACGAGGCGGCTGGTGAGGTGGTGGATGTGGCGTTTGGTGTGACCGAGGCGGATGAGCTCTTTGAGGTATATGGGCTGTCAGTCGACACTGTCTGCCTCTTCAAGAAGGTGAGCAGGGCTGGGGAGGGTGGGGGTCCATGGTGGGGACCCCTGGCGCTCACTGGCCTGCATCCTGGCAGTTCGACGAGGGACGGACAGACTTCCCTGTGGACCCAGCACAGGGACTGAACGCAGCCGAGCTCACTCGGCTGCTCCGCGTGCACAGCCTGGAGCTGGTGATGGAGTTCTCCAACGAGGTACAGCCCCCGTCCCACCCTGTCCCCAGCACCAGCCACGGGGTACCCCAGCCCTCACCGTCCTCCCACTCCCCGCAGACCTCCAGCCGCATCTTCGGTGCCAAGATCCCCCACCACATGCTGCTCTTTCTCAACAAGTCCGTGGAGGAGCAGCTGGCGCTGCGCGATGACTTCCGGAAGGCTGCCAGCAGTTTTCGGGGAGAGGTGAGGCGGCCTGGTGGTGGGCATGGTGAGGCCCCTCGAGGCGCCCTGGCCTCAGTGCTGCCTGTCCCCCCGCCCAGGTGCTCTTCGTAGTGGTGGATGTGGATGGGTACGGTGCCACTGTCCTGCCCTTCTTCGGCCTGACACCCGCTGATGCCCCCACCTTGCGCTTCATCAAGATGGAGAACAACCGCAAGTACCAGATGGCTGAGGAGGCCTTCTCGGCCACAGCCGTGCGTGACTTCGTCCAGGCGGTGCTGGATGGCAAGATTAAGGTGAGAGAATCATGGCTGTGTCAGCTAGTGCCAATGCTGCTTTCTGGTAGTGTTGGGCTGTTAATTCTGAAGCCTAATGGTGTCACTTGCATGGTGACCACCAGCCAACAGCTCACTGATGCTTGTGCAGCCAGACCTGAGGATTTGGGGGTTATATAATCATAGAATAGGTTGGGTTGGAAGGGACCTTACAGACCATCTAATTCCAATCCCCCCCCCACCAGACCAGGTTGCCCAAAGCCCCATCTAGCCCGGCTTCAAACACTTCCAGGGATGGGGCATCCACAGCTTCTCTGGGCAACCTGTTCCAGTGCCTCACTGCCCTCATAGTAAAGAATTTCTTCTGAATAGCTAATCTAAACTTACCCTCTTTTAGTTTAAAGCCATTCCCCCTTGTCCTATCCCTACACCCTCTGACAGAGTCCCTCCCCAGATTTCCAGAAGCCCCCTATAGGCACTGGAAGGCTGCTGTAAGGTCTCCCTGGAGCCTTCTCATCTCCAGGCTGAACAACCCCAGCTCCCTCTGCCTGTCTTTGTTCGAGAGGTGATCCAGCCACTTGATCATCTTCGCAGCCTCCTCTGGACTTGTTCTAATATATCAATGTCCTTCTTGTGTTGAAGGGCCCAGAGCTGAGCACAGGGCTCCAGGTGGGGGTCTCACGAGAGTGAAGCAGAGGGGGACAATCCCATCCCTTGCCCTGCTAGCCATGCTGCTTTTGGTGCAGCCCAGGATACATTTGGCTTTCTGGGCTGCCATGCTGGAAGCTCATGTTGAGTTTTTCATCCACAAACACCCCCAGGTCCTTCTCAGGGCTGCTCTCGATCCATTCTCTGCCCAGCCTGGATTTGTGCTTGGGACTGCCCCAGCCCAGGTGCAAGACCTTGCACATGGCCTTGTTGAACTTCTGGAGGATCGCACAGGCCCACCTCTCAGGCCTGTCCAGGTCCCTCTGGATGGCAACCCGTCCCGCTGGTGTGCCAACCACACCACACAGCTCGGTGTCTTTCGGCATCGATCCCAGTGCCCATGTCACCAATAAAGACGTAAAACATTGCCGGTCCCAGCACTAACCCGAGGAACACTGCTCATTACTGATTTCCACCATGACATTGAGATCTTGACCATCCAACCGATTCCTCACCCACTGAGAGGTCCATCCACCAAATCCATGTTTCTCCAATTTAGAGACAAGGATATCATGGGGGACAGTGTCAGATGCTTTGCACAAGTCCAGGTAGATGACATCACTTGCTTGTCCTGCAACTGATTATGCAAGGGGAAAAAAAAAAAAAAAAAAAAAACAAACAAACAACAAAACCTTTATGGGAAATGAGGCAGGAGATCATCAATATTGAGCCACACAAGATAGGATGAAAGTAGAGAGGGAGCAGGGAAGAGATTGTCCAGAAGTCAGCACAGGAATGCTGAACAGGGCTGGGTACCACGCTGGGGTGGTGGGGATGGTGTCTGGCAACTGGTCCTGGTGTGCCTGGGTCTGATGGGTCTGCAGGTGGTGGTGGGGGGATGTTCCTGGCAAACCCTGGCCCCTGACGCCTGTGTCCTAGCACTACTCACCATGGGCTGTGGCCATCCTGCTTGTCCCCACAGCCACATCTGCTGAGCGAGGAGCCCCCTGAGGACTGGGACACACGACCTGTTAAAGTCCTCGTGGGAAAGACCTTTGAGCAGGTGGCATTTGATGAGACCAAGAACGTCTTTGTAAAATTCTGTAAGTGCTGTGGCTCCCCGTGACCTTCCTGAGCTCCAGCAAGGGGCTGAGGGCTGAGCCCCCTTCCCACGCCAGGCCCTCACCTGAGGAACTGGCCCTGGCAGCCCCAAATCCTGGTCCCCTAGCTCAGCCTGGGTGTCCTCCCAGCACTGTGCCTGTCGCGCAGATGCGCCGTGGTGCTCCCACTGCAAGGAGATGGCAGCTGCTTGGGAGGAGCTGGGTGAGCGCTATAAGGACCACGAGGACATTGTCATTGCTGAGATGGATGCCACGGCCAATGAGCTGGAGAACATCACCATCAGCGGTTACCCCACACTGCACTATTTCCCTGCTGGGCCGGGCAGGAAGGTAGGGTACAAGGCATGCGGGGGGCACCTGGGGAAGGGGGCTGGGCCCGGGCATCACTCCTTATCTTCCTTCTGTTCCATGACTCCAGATGATTGAGTACAGGAGCACCCGAGATGTGGAGACCTTCTCCAAATTCCTGGAAAATGGGGGGACGCTGCCTGAGGAGCCACCTGTGGTCAGTAAGGTCCCCCCTTCCCTGGGCCGGGGGTTTCCATCCACCCCAGGATGGAAACTGGGATGCTGGGCAGGGGATGGACCCTGCTCTGCCCCACAGCAGGATGGGGACGGGGTGTGTGGCCATCCTTGTCTTACTACCACCTTCTGCAGGTGACCAAGACCCCCGAGAACAGCACAGGCACAGAGGAGCTGAGTCCGTCAGGCACGGCTGAAGCCCGGGATGAGCTGTGAGCTCCGTCCCACTTGCGTGGGTGCTATAAATGCCCTGGAAACAACGTGGGCTCTGGTTTTTGTCTGCAGCTCTGCAGCACTGTGGGGGTGCAGCTGCCGGCAGCCCCGGCTCACCTGATGGGTGCCACATTTGCACTGGCCAGGGGCACGCAGTCCTCAGTGGCATCTAAGGGGAACACAATGGGTTCACATCTGGGGTCGTGGGGCAGAGCCCCCTGACTACAAGCTGAACCCAGGGAGTGTCTCCCATGGGGCAGCTCACCCACAGGTGACAGACCGCTGGTTCACCAGAGATGGCTGTCACCATCCTCAGCCCTGTACCCATGCTAAGGGCCTGGTGGCGGTCTCATCCTGCTGCTGTCAGGACCCCAGGCACCGTGCCCTCGCCTTGGCCTGGCACTGCAAGGCCTTGGCCCTGGGCAAGCCCCATGGGTTGGGTGCTGTGAGGGTCCTTTCAGCTCCCCAGGGCCCTGGATCCATCATGGCTCTGGGCACACTGTGGTGCTCATCTTTGCAGGCCCACAGCAATGTGTGGGCCTGGGGTTGTGCTGTCAGGGGGCAGGTGATGGAAGAACGAGCCAGGGCTTTCTGCTTCGTGGACCTCAGGCAGCCCTCCTGCCCCAGGTCTGGGTTGCATGACCATGCAGCAGCCCCAGGGATCAGGGGAGCCCCAGGAGGTTGTCACAGCTAGGGAAGGCAGGATAAGTAAAAAAGGGGGCTCTAAACACTCTTTGAACTTCTCCAGACCCTGGCTCACAGCCTCTGGGACCCCCTGTGTCCCTACAACCCCCAGCACTGTCCCCTTTCCCTGTGCCTGCTGCTCTCAGGCTGTGGGCAATGGCTCTGGGGACAGAGCCCTGAGGGGCTGTGGCCTCCACGTCCACCCTGGGGGCTCCCCGAGCAGTCCCACCCACCCGTCACCCCAACTGGCTCCCCTAGGCCTGGATCTCTGCTCCGCAGGGAAGGAAGAAACCAGCAGGCATTGGGATGTGGGGTTTTATTTCATTTTATCCAAGTACCTTTGAAAAGATCATTGTACAAGTCAGCACATGAGGATGCACAGGAGACATCGCCAGGGCTGCACAGCCAGCGGAGGATGCTGCGCTTAGCAAATGTACATATTTACAGGGAACCCCTTAGAAAAAAAGGGGGAGACGGAAATCCCAGGCATGGTAACAACCTCACCAGACACAACATGATCAGAACTTAAAAAAGAGGGAGGAAAAAAATGTTCTTAACGCTGTTCTCTGGCTGAAAACGATTGCAGATTTTGCTGGACTTCACATAGTGATAGGCAAGTCACAGGACCGTGTTTAAAAGGCACTCGGTGACATATACAATAGGCTGAGCCAAATCCCCATGCGGTGCCACGCACACAGGGCCCCCAGCCCCACAGGCAGCTGCACCATGCTCCAAGGTGCTGCAGCAGCAGAGTGCAGAGCCAGGACACGCAGCTGGGCAGGGCAGGAGCTGATGTGGAAGCCCCCAACGAGCTGGCGTTGGGGGATGCGAGGGGGCCGGTCTCGCTGAAGGAGCCAGCACAGAGCTGCAGCTGCTTGGGTCTGAAGTATGGCCCGGGCTGGTGGGCAGGGCAGGACCAGGGGCAGGGGCAGTGCAGGTGGGAGCAAGTAATCCCAGGAGGCTGCCTAGAGTCCCATCTGCACGCTGGTGGCTGTCCCTCAGAGTGAGTGCAGTGTTTGGGTGACCTGGCCCTAAAATAGCCCCACAAAATGGCATCAACAACTCCCTTCACTACTAGCACTGGACAGCAGTGCCCTCACGTGACCTCCCCAGAGACACAGAACCTGAAAAAAAGACTCAAGACTCATAAAAGGATGGGTTTTGTCCTCATACTTGAAGTGTCTCATTGGTTTCCTCCCCATACTACATGTCTCCTAAAAAGACTCCTTGACCAAAGCCTGACCTTGGCACTGGAGGCCTGAGCATGTCTGCAGGGGGCACACGGGTGCCAGCCCTCTGCGGAGCTGCTGCTCCCTCCTGGGAGGAAAGGTCTTCTCCAGGAACAGGGCACACGTGGAGGACAAGCACAGGATGGGGGATGCCAGTGCCCAGCCTGCCGCCCCAGCTCCACAGCACGGGGGTGGGAGCCGCTCCTCACGGATGTCCCACGGCCCTGCCAGCTCGTACCATCCCCTGTGGCTCTGGTACAAGGCACCACAGGAAGCTCCCAGCACTGAGAACTGCCACTGACCCTTCTTTCCATCGGGGAGTCACTCAATCTCACAAAGCTCAGGAGAAAAACCACCCTACCAGGTCCAGTAGCTGCGACTGCCAGGGAGGCAAGAGGCCGACTTGTTCAAAACGTCTCAGCAATCTTCGGAGGTGCGCAGGAACCGCAGAGGAGGGCCCCTCCGGAGAGCAGCAACGCCTTCCACACGAGTGGGGGACAGCAGCTCGTTGGGCCAGGCGCGCTCTGCCCCGCTGCAGCAGCGTCCGCTCAGGAGCCATCCACACGGAGGGGACAGGGAAGGGTGCTGTGAAAGCGAGGACCACACTGAGTTTGACGGATGGCTGTACACTTTGGGTGAATTCTGCAGTACCTGTACGTTTTACATTTACATAAGAGCACTGTGACATTGGAAATATTTTCCTTTTATTACAATATATCAAAAATATGCAGCTTTAGTAAACAAGGTCATATTACACTTTCTAATGCACTGTACAATGCTACATTACACTTATATTCGGTATGGAGAGGGAGCCCAGGCTCCCACTGGCAGGTTCGTGGGGTGAAACGACTTCCACTGGCAAAACAGCTTGCACAGAGCACGCTGCCGCCCTCCGCCCCGGGCTCGCCCAGCGCCTGCTGGAGTAGCACCGCCAGCGTCAGCCCCAGACCTTCTCCTCCGGTCCCAGAGTCTTTCACAGTCCTTTCCTTAAAGCCTTCGCAGCCTCACAGCCTAGTCGCCTAGTCGATCTTTTCCACCTTCCCGATGATCTTCTCTTCGAAGATGGGCAGGATGGTGTCATCTTCCCGCACCTCCTCGAAGACCACACCACAGTCGAACTCATCACTCACTTTCTTAAAGTAATACCTGAAAACCCAGAAACACGGCGACAGAGAGAGGTGAGTGGCCACGTGGGACACCAGTCATACCCAGATACAGGGTACAGCACTCCCTGAGCTAATGGTGAACGGGGAGCAGCTCCAGCAGATGTGGAGGCGACTGAGGATAGCATCCACCCGTCTTCTCTCTGACGAAGAGAGTGGTCAGGATTCGTGCCGGCATATTGAGGCTCAGGCCCTGAATCCAGACCCATTCACAGCTCTCACAAAAGCTGGCTGGAGGTCCCCGTGTTGGTGAGACCCTAGAACATTTCTAGGCAGCCTTTCCCAAGGCAGTTCCTACTTGGAAGGGGTGACTGGCAGAGCTACACACCCCATGCCTGGCTGCCACACAGAGGACAGGCACTCTGAGACTCCAGTAGGGCCCAACCTCTTTGTCCTCACTGGAGGAAACCCTGGGAGTTGAAATGGCTCTGGAAGCTGAAGGGTTCCCCAGAGCATCATCAAGCACTGGTTGCTGCTGCTCCTTACCAGCCCAGGACACCGTGCAGCCCTGAAATGTCTGTTCAAGGTACGAACTGTGATGCAGGGCATTTCTGGTAGAGAACCCGATCTCCCGTGTTCCTGTAACCTGCTTCTTCAACAACCAAACCTTTCCAGCCAAACACAAATATAACCCTGCTTCCACGAGGCAGGATTGCCGCTGCAAGTACTGGTTCTGCCCCTATTTACAAAGTACATTCCTGGCTCATGTTGGGACTTATTTTTTTTAAGTGCAGGAACCTCCAGTGGCAACCAGGCATCTTTACTGTGCTGCTGTATTCCCACTGCAGCACAGCCTGAGAGCCCTCCTGGAAGGCTCTGGAGAACTCCAGGACCACCCTGACCTACCTCCACCATGGCTCCTTCACCTTGGCAGGAGCAGCACCCCTGCATCCCGGTGGTGGCATCTGCCAGGGGTTGTTGACAGTCTGCAGGCACCACGCTGCACGCAGTGGTGCCCTTACCTGTAGTTCCCTTTCTTGGTCAGCAGCTCCTTGAACTGTCCCAGTGTCACCACGCGCCCTTTGACGAGGGTGCGGTAAGGGATTGGCTCTCCGCAGAAGTAGTAAGCAACCACGATGTTCTCACACGGCTGGGAGGCACCGCTGCCCGGTCTCTTCTGGGGCTTCAACCTGTTGTACAAAAATACAAGCAACCTGCTGAGTATGGTGCCCAGCACATGGTGCTCAGCACAGCTTCTGTGCCAACACCACCGCTGGGTGCCAGTCTGGGTATGGGGCTGCCCAGACAAGGGGTTCAGGTCATGTTCCACCACAGGTGGCAAGGGATGGGCAGCAGGAGATGTGACGTGGCCTCTGAGTGAGCCTGGGACAGGCAGGCAGCCTGCTGTGGTGGTCCTGCAGCTCCTCAGGCTCTGTGGGGAAAACAGAGGCTCTGATGTCAAAAAAAGGAGCTGTCTCAGGGCCACTGGGCTAGCAGCCAACTTGCTGAGATTGCTGCACAGGGGGAACATCTCAAACAGCTGAAGAGGAGAGTCCATCCAAGCAATTACATGGCTTTTTTAAGAAGCCATGTGGCTTCCCGGCTCATCCTTTCCAGCACCAGTGCTGGCAGGGAAGGGAACCTGTTGGTGAGAGGAGAACAGCTCAAGGACAGGCTTCGCTGCCTGTCCCGTCCATGCAGGGGAACCAGGCCCAGTCAGGCTGATGGCTAACTACACATATCCTGTCTGTGCTGCCTGATGGATTTTGGAAGGCTGACACTACCCTCAAACCCCTGAACTGACTTTAAATCTCCTGTGTTCCTGACTCTTGAGATGTCAGGCCGGTCTCTGCTTCCAGCCCACATGCTGGCGTTTGCTATGTGGTGCCATCACTACACTGGAAGTGTCAGCCCAGTCCTAGCCCCATTTTCAGAGGCAGACCAAAGTAGCAACAATACAAATAATGGTACTTGGCACTGCTGTAGAGCCTTTCACCTGGGCACTGCAAATGCTGCACAAGCATTTGAGCAGCCTGCACAAAATCATAACTTGGCATGTGTGGTCTCAGCAGAGGCAGCGTTCTCGTTCAAAATCACCTAAAAGAAATTTGGCAGCTTTAAAATTATTTTAAAAGCACACCGGGTAAAAAAGATGATTTTGTATTTATATGACTGGAAAGTTGCTATAAAAACAGAATTTGCCAAGCCCATGAGCTAATCCCGGTTTTGGAAATGACTGTGACCCTAACCTTTAAACACTGGCTCACAGGCACAGCGCCTTTTTAATGGCATACCCACATAAACATTGGCTTCGCAAAGCAAGACCAGAGAATTTTTTCACCCCTTTCTAAATCCATGAGAGGTCTAAAGTTCAACTGAACAATGTTTCTGGTGCTTGCTCTGCCTGGGAGACCTCTGGGGAAAACGCCGCCTCCTGAGAGGTGCGGGTCTGCTCGTGGTGCCAGCAGAGCTCTTAGAACCCATCCTCATATCAAAGTGCAGGATGCCCTTTAGCTAGAAAAACATTAAGAAACTGAATCATCCTTGGGAAAAAAAATCTTGCATTTAAAGGAAAAATGGGTCATAAATTCAGGCAAATACTGTGCATCCTGTAAGCTAGAAGTTAATTGAAGGGGTTTGGAAAACCTCAAAGTCCCTAAGCTTCTCTTAATGCTGCTAGAAACAAGTCATGACTACGAGACAGCTGCTCTGTGCCCAGGGGACCTGGCACGCAGGCTCCTGGGGACGCAGCGGCGTGCACAGCACAGGCAGCACGACGCTGGCGCCGCTGTCCCACAGGGCTGCTGGGTGAGCAAGCCTTCATCAGCCCAGCACCTCCTGGGCTTGCAAATGCCCACCCACTATGACAAACGCCCTGAGCCCCCCGAGGCCTGCCATGGTAGAAGCAAGAGGGGGGCCGTGCCAATGGCCGGGAGCCTTCCTCCTGCTGGTGCGTACTTCATTCCTGAAAGGCCGTTTCTGAACGTGCTCAGACTGGCTCCTCTATCTCCTCTTCCCCAGCCTTGGAAAGGGGCCATGGGGATCGTGTGGCTTGTGGAAGGCATGCAAGGAAGAAAGAGCATCCAAAGTTTCTCCTACATCCACTAGAGAGAGAATGCCTCTTGCACGTACACGGTTTCAAGGGCTCGTCAGAACAGACAGCCCTCCTGCTGCAGACTGCAGAGAGAAAAAAGGGGATGGTGGAAAACAGGCGGGGGTCAAAGCACCAGCATCATAGCACACGGAGAGGCTGCCGATGCCTGAAAACAGAAGCTCTGTACTGCTTCACAGCACTAGAGTTAACACTAAACCCCACAGCTTTGGGTCCCCTTTTTTGACATAAATCAATGTAGGGATGGCTTCTGGGCATCTGAGCAGAGGCTGAGGGCAGCTTCAGTCCCCCTGGAGCAGGAGGGGGATGGAATCACAGCTGGCACTGCCCAGTGGGTTACAGGGACCCTGTAAGAGCAGGGGGCCACAGGCAGCAACTGGGGGAGCGGCTGGACACAAAGACAGGGCTCTTCTCCACAGGACAGGACCTGCAGAGGTAGTAGGAGCAGCTCCTGAAGGATGCTGCCGGTGATGGGACAAGAGCTAAAGGGTTAATGCCTTCTTGCAGGAAGAAAAATAATCTTTCAGAGCATCTCACAGTCACACACGCACCCCAGAACTGCAGCAACAGATCTCTAGCAGCCTGAAGTAGGGCTGATCACTGAAAACACAATTTCCCAAGCTTTCCTCTCAGGAGAACAAGGCAACACAGCTGTCTCCACTTTCATCATCTCCAAGCAATCTAGAAATCTCCTGAGACCACTTCTTACCCAGATGGGCCACCACTGAGTACGCTGCTCCACCAGAGCATGCCTAAGCCCTGCTGCATTAAAGCCTCCACCTGCGCCCATCTCCTGGGCCTGCAGTGTGACCCTCCCCAGGAATACAGACAAGTAACGCTACCTGTCCTCTTCTGGGAGCAGCTCCCTTTGCAACATCTGTCATAAAATGACACAAAATGTTATCCAACAAGGAAACAGCAGCACTGATGCAACTTACTGCATCTACACTCCACTAACCTGTCAAGAATTTCTAGCCACATAATCCAAATGGCTGATGTGAAAGGGAAGCTGAGTCTGTTAGAGCACAAGTACAACCTAGCTGTGATGCAGCTGTGCCCAGCACAGGGAGGTAGGGGGCTTGCTCCAACTCAGCCAGGGGCTGAAGAGCTTTGGAAGGCCTGAAATGCAACCGGTGGATGTGACCTTGGGAGTGTCCAGCTCTGCTCCTCTTCCAGGCTCGGCCCAACCAAATTAATGCCAAACCGAGCTCACGCTAACATTTTTGCTGGAGAGTTTCTAAAATTCTTTTGCTGCTTGCAAAACCCTTTTCTCTGCAGAGCTGGTACTAATTACTTCTTCCAGCCGTTAACATAACTGAACTGTGACACTGAGCTACAGAAAATGGCTCCAAACTGGCTGTACAGACAAGCAGCCTGATGGTCGCTGGGACAGGGCTCTCCACAAATGCAATGGGTACACCAGATCCACAGGTCATTCAGTGCTGGACATTTAATCTTGAATTGCTTCCTAGCAGCTGCCATGCAGGTATCTCAAAGATCAGTGCTCCCTGCCCCAAACCCTGTAGAACAGGGAGAGAAAGGCTGGTTCTGCAACAGCAGCGTGACTTCTTCCTGAGTATTTAGGATGCCCAGCACAGCCTGTGCGGACGCCTGTGGGACAGTGCTGGGGTGGGAGCATGCTGCTGACACCCTCCTCTGGACCCCAGGCAGAACTGGGGCACGAGCAGGGGAAGGACTTGGCTACAGAGGGCTGTGCCGGCGGGAGAGCAGCTCGTGAGCCAGGTAACCACACCGCAGGGGCAGCTGAGCTGTACAAAGCTGGCACTGTGTGTTCCCCTGCAGCCAGCTCAAGCCCATGCCTCCAGGACACCTCCAGGCTCACCACCTCCTCCCGTGCTGTGGGGACTCTGCCTCCCCAAGGCTGCCGATGAACCTGGAGGCTGGCTCCAATTTCCCAGAGCTCTCCAAAGCTCCTGACTGAAATAAAAGGTGTTTCCAGGTGAAATCCCCTCTCTGTTTCTCCTTTGCTCCGCAGCCAGCCTTGGGCAGCCCCTCTCAGAAGAGACGTGGGGTCTGTTTTGAGGCACGCTCCTGTGCTAACCGTAACAGGAGCCCTCTGAAAAGGTGCTAGCTCAGGCGTGCTCCAGCTGGAGCACCTCATCCTGCCAAAATACAGCAGAAAGATTTAAGCACCAAGAAATCCTTCACTCCCTGGGGGCAGCATCCATTCTTGTGTGCTACTGGACATGGACACATTTGCTTTTCATTAGCAGTTCCTCCCCAGCAAACGCTGCTCCCTGTTTTTCCACGCATCAGGCGGGTCAGCGGCATCACTGTGTCTTCAGAACAGCCAGGCCTTGCGAGGAGGCAGCACAGGTGTGAAAGTGGAGCAGCCACGCATGGCTCAGCCTGTTCTCTGCTGCTCTGGAGGGCATGTACCACAATGCCACGGGGTTTCTACAAAAGCCATGTTTACAATACATGCCAAGTTGCGATTAGCATATTCATGACATATGCGTACAGCCCAGGCTGGCGTTTCCAAAGTGTGTATCTGCATCTAGACATTTCTGGGAAAGGTGCGTGAATTTAATATGACTATAAATGACTCTACTAATAAACTCTATCCAATTACACCAACTGAAAGGTAGATCAAATAAACTTGGCTCAACCTGACTTGGGAGAGCCCTCTAATTACCTGTCTTTCAATCTGTCTCTGACATAAATATGCAGAAGTCTGCTACAAGGGCACTGCAAGCAAAAATAATTGGAGTTCAGCAATTAGAGGAGCTTGTTTTTAAAATTACACTCGTGTTTCTAAGCGTCAGACTTGAAAGTTTAAAGTTCTCAGAATGCAGCTATAAAGCACTGGAGTGACTACAAGCAATTCCCATTGTGAAAGGTTTTTAACGGACAAAGTGCTTTTAGCTCTTAACAGTAATTATCCAGCATTTCCAAAATGTTTTTCATCTGATAGCTTCATGTGCCTTGCAAATAATCTTCCCTGAAAGACAATACAGGAGCAGAATTAGCTCTGCAACAGGCATTAAGCTGAGTCACAACAAGCAGCAGAGACTTGGGCACAGACATGCGGTGAGGCAGTACTGCTGTAGCGGGACTAGAGTGCAGTGTTCCCATCTAGATGCCACAAGCAGCCTTTGCTGGAAGACTGGAGGAGATGTAAATAAAGAGCAAATACACACTCTTCTGTGCTTAATTCCACTGCATCCTGCTGAATTCTGCTACCACAACAACCAAGACCTTTGAAATCTCTGTGTGAGTGTGAACAAGCTGAGAGTCAGCGCCAGCAAAGAACAAGCGAGCCCATGAGCTGGAGTGCCGTTAGTACTGCAGAAGAGAGCTCTTCCCCAGCCTGCTCCTTCTAGACAGGCTCCACTTGCTTGAGTTCTCAGCAGCTCCTTCCCCATCCTTTCAGAGCTCTTCCAGACCCTCCATCCAAAAAACGCAAGCCCAGGCCTCAAGGTAGTTTGTGGCACGTGCACCACCGTGAGAGGGCACGTCAGAGGGACCGGGGCAGGTTTCTCTGACCTCTGCACATACCTCCACCCCGTTAGTGCTGGAAACTGAAACAGAGGGGGACTGGACATCTCCCTCAGCTCCCCACCTTCAGAGCAGTTCCCCCCTTCCCCCCCATGCACAGTCAGACCCTACTGCCATACCTTTGTTTAAGGGGAAGTTTTCCAGCCCTTTTTTCCTCCTCCTCCAACCTCCTGCGAGCTTCTTCCAGCTGGGTGAGAGGGTTGGGTGCTGGATTGGGCGGCATGGTAGGATCTTGGATGAAGGGGTGAGAAGGCTGGACAACGTTCCGGAGCTGGGCACTGACCCACGGATGCACTGCAACAGGTCGCTCAATGGAGAGGGGTCGGACCATGTCATGGGACAGCTGTTTCTTAGCACCTGAAGAGCTACACATAAACACAAAGGTTTTACACACATTGCCAAGCCGCTCTGCACATGCTTACAGTCACTCCTAGATGGACTACTGCTTCCGCAGCTGGGCTCAGGCACCAAGGGGAAGCTCCTCACAGCACGGCTGTGCTGTGGTTTCTGAGGGAGAGGGGAGCACCATCCAGCCACCGCAGCCCTGGGCATTTCAGGGCAGCGTGTTGCCACCTACTCTAGTGCTTTGGTGAGACATCAGGGTGAGCGACCCAACCCGGACACAAAGACCACAGATCTGCTTAAGGGCTCTCATGAAATGCACAGTGCATAGAAATAAAACCAGCCAAAGGCAGCTCAATGATATGCAGAATTCACTCAGCAGGATCCACCAGAAGATGTCCCCGTGTGTGGCGCCACCGCTCCCAGGCTGCGAGCCTCTCACTCTGAGCCACCAACGGGCAATGGATGTGGCACCAGCGTGCTCGTCCTTCCCAGCTCCAGCAGCACAACTTGCTGCCTGGCTTCACGGTGGCCTGGCACTGCCCAAGGCTCTGTCCCTCACCCCAGCTGCCTGCAGAGCAACCTGCCCCAGCCACGACTGTGAAGCAAGAGGAAAAAAACAACACACTTTTGCCACTTAGCTACTCACTAACGCAGCCGTGGCAATGGGGATGAGCCCCCAGATCCCTCCTGTCAGTGATGCCCTGAAAGCTCAGCTTTTTGCCAGAGAATGGCCAGACTGTGATTACGGATCTGTGCTCACAGGAGATCTGCTTGACTACAGAGAGATTCCCAAGACAGCCACCATCTTTGGCTCTACTCTGCGCAGGCGAGGCCATCCCAGAGGATGCTCCCAACAAGCCGCAACGCTGGGCAACCCAGTCCTCCTTGCCTGAGCCGTGGCAGGCTGCTTACTTGGGACCAATGGCTCCAGCACAGCAGGCCCTACATTTCCATCAACACCTTGCAAGAGTAACAAGCATTTATGTAGAGCAAATGCCTAAAGCAAAAATACTGCCTCCTGTGTGCCACATCATCCACCTCATAACCACAGCAGCAGTTTGTGAAATTCCTCTGAGGCTTCAACCTCCCCCCCAAGGCCACAATTGGTCCTTTGGAAAAAAACTGAACTTCATCCTTATAGCCCCTGAGCAATCCTCAGTCTCCAGAGGATCTAAACCTTTGTGCCTGGTGGATGCTTGCCTTCTCCAGATCTCCAGGAACAAGGCAGACTGCTGTACATCCTAGAAACACATGCCTTATGCAGGGGATGCAATACAAATGTATGAAGACTCCTTGCTCTACCAGCCCTTACCCATGGTTTGTTTTCTTATGCCTGCTGATCTCCTTCTCTCCTTCTATGATCCACTGAAGGATCTTCTGGTTTCTCTCCACGTCTTCAGGAGATCCTGGCATCTCATAGTTGGCACCATCACTTTTCCCTGAATCGGTCTTCTTAACATTTCTTTTTGAGAGCAGACTTGCTTTCCCACTGCAAGAATAAAGCTTGAGACATTAGCGCTTTGCCTAAGCCAAACCACCACAGACAGTGGCAGAGGACGGACATGTCTGTCTCTAGACATATTCAGCCCTGCCAGGGTCTGCTGGGCTCTACCACAGCTCACACCAACCATGCCACAGCTGTGGCTAAGAGCAAGACTGGCTACACTGAGGCACATCAGCTGCCTCTGGGAGGGAAGGGAGCTGCTCTGGCAAATGAGCCGTGGCAACGCGGCAAAAAGCCTAAGAGATCTGGCAAATGAAGGGCTGTGTTAAACCCCCAGCTCTTTGCTCCGACGCAGTAACAGGCTCAGAGCACGAGGTTCATCCTGGTGCTGCAATCCATAGGCTGCCTCCCCGTGTCAGACCACTGCTCCATAGGCTGCCTCTCCGTGTCAGACCACTGCTCTTCGTCTGAGCCCTTCCGATCCCCTCCCCAGAGCTGCTTACCAGTTTGCTAGCACCCAAACTGCTGTTTTACCGTGCCAAGCATTTGCTTCTCACCGTGATCTGAACTGAGGCTTCAAATCATGATAGAAGATTACACCCCGTGGAGAGGACTGCCTTCTGCAGGCTCCCCCCGAACTTCGTGGGCACACTGGGAAACGCAGCCGCTGCAGACAATGCAGCTAGGCAGGAAGAAGGCAGTGGTCGACAGCCCCTCGCTATGTTCATGGCTGCAGCGAAGGCTCTTGCAGTTTTCCCACCTCTCCTTGCCACTGCACATGTGGATGTGCCCAGAGGCACAGCTGGGCAGCCACACGCTCGCGAGGCCACACAGAACGAGCCTGTGCTGGCCTGTCATTGCCACAGACAATAAGTTTAATGGACCCCCAACACCCTAATCACCCACCTGCTTTACTCCACAGGCCCTCCCTACTTCTAATTCTGTACGCTCATTCGCACAGACAGGTAAAAGAACACCACACAGGAGTAACAGGTCCCCAGTCAGCTTTGCTGGGAAGAAGTGAGATGGGATTCCCAGCAGGGGTTCTTTGAAAACAGTAACCCGGTGCTGCAGGGTGGCGAGAATTACTGGGAAATCCCTCGAGAACCCACGAGGAGATGTTGCTGTGTTTTGGGTCATGCCCCACACGGCCACTGTGGGACTCAGAGCACTGACACCATGCAGGCGATCAGAGATGTGGATTGTCTTCTGCAGGTGGAGACTACGCAGATAAAAATTCTTTAGCTCAGGAAACAACATGGACAGGGGGATGCTGAAGATCAATGAAGTCAGAGCAAACCAAATAATTTGTTCTCAGCTTCTCACCACACAAGGACTAGCAGGTATCAAATAAAATTCGCCAGCAGCAGGTTCAGTGCAAACAAAAAAAAGCCTTTTTAACAGCTCGTAATCACACTGCAGACTGGGGAGGCCAGCAGCCCAACTGGGTTCAGAAGGGACAAAACAAGCCCCTGCAAAAGACAGCACTGCCTGCCGAACAGGACCATTCAGGTGCAAACTCTCATCTTATGGAACTCCTAACCTGGGGACAGGAACTGTAAGTTTGTGCCAGCAGGACAGCTCTGAATGTGCCCATTTACATTTCCCTAGAGTCTATACTGTAGTCAGTGCTAGAGAGAAGACCTGTATCTAGATGTGGCTTTGGGTTGACCCAGCACGGCCACGTGTATGCTTTGTTGTAACAGCCCAGCCACATTTCAACCCTACAGAAAAACATAAGGGCTGTCTCCCTCCCTGTCAGCCCTACAGAGAAGTTTGCTTCAGCTGCCTCTATGCTCTGCCTCCCTCATCCCTCCTCCAGAAAGTTGTTCCTACACATTGCAGACCCACCTGGCTGCCTGCCTTCACTAAAACCCCACCCCTAGTACACTGCAAAGCCTTGCCCCAGAATAACACACCTTAAGGAGCTAGCCAAGCTCTCCGCTGCAGTTGCTCCACATTTATCGTCACCACTCATTATTCAAGGTAGCCCTGAGCCTTGCCTTTACAGTAATTCAGTAACAGGACTAGCAAAACCCACTGCTGCAAAGAATAAACTTCGCCCTCTCCTCTCAGCACACAGACAGAAGATGGAGGAATTGGGTGGTGGATGAAAAACTGAATATGAGCTGAAAATGTGTGCTGGCAGCCCAGAAAGCCACTTGTGCTCCAGCCTGCAACAACAGCAGCACAGTCAGCAGGGCGAGGGAGGGGATTGTCCCCTCTGCTCCACTCTCATAAGACCCCACATGGAGCCCTGTGCTCAGCTCTGGGACCCCAGCACCGGAGGGACAGGGACCTGCTGAAGCAGGTCCAGAGGAGGCCATGAGGATTGTCAGGGGGCTGGAGCTCCTCTGCTGTGAAGAGAGGCTGAGGGAGCTGGGAGTGTTCAGCCTGGAGAAGAGAAGGCTCTGGGGACACCCTACTGTGGCGTTTCAGTATATAAAGGGGACCTACAGGAAAGATGGGGAGGCATTCTTTATCAGGGGTTGAAATGATAGGGCAAGGGGTAACAGTTTTAAACTTAAAGAGGATAGATTTAGATGATATGTTCAGAATAATTCTATTAAGAAAAAAATCCCACTTACTATGAGGACAGTGAGGCCCTGGCCCAGGCTGCCCAGAGGAGCTGTGGGTGCCCCATCCCAGGCAGCACCCAAGGCCAGGCTGGGTGGGATTTGGGCAGCCTGAGCTGGGGGGAAGTGTCCCATAGCAGGGGGTTGGAACCAGGTGATCTTTAAGGTCCCTTCCAACCCAAACCATTCTCTCATTCCATGTTTCTAATTCAAACAGACAAAGGAAAAACTGACAAGAGCACACGTGGCAGCCACATCTCTCCTGGGCAGAGATGGACACAGCCCTGCCTGGGAGAACGTCCCCCTGGGACAGCAGGCCACAGCAGCACCAGAGCGTCCACCACTTATATATGAAGATAAATGAACCCTTCTGGTGAATAACTTGTGCCTTGCAGAAAGGAGTACTTTTGTGTCCTCTCATAAACAGCTTAAGAGTCTGTTTCCTGTTACCCAGGCCCTAAGACACAGCCCTACACTTATCAACTCCCAGTGCATGGTCAAGTCGACCAGCACCTCCGCTGCTTTAAGGAGCAGAGCTACTTTAGAGCCAAGGCCATTAAAAAGCCTGGTTAGAGGATGTCTTTTAGCACCAGACCCAGAGGTTATCAGGAAGCATATTCATTTCTGAAGGGGAAGAGCAGTGAGAAGCCCTCAAACCATGTCCCATAAGAAAACATAGCTCAGCCACCCTGTTTCACTGGCATGCTAGAGCCCATTTATGAAAACACTTCCTAGAGAAGCTCCAGCTCTGGGACTCCCACTGGGTGTTGCCCTGACTCACCTGTAGCCTAAAGAGTCCATGGGGACAGAGGCCATGCCCAAGTTTTCAGTGTAGTTTCGTGACTTTGTTGCATAGTTATGTGAATCTACATTCCAAGCAAAGCTGTTCTGCACCCTCTGCGTGGCCTCGGCCTCAATTTGCTCTTTTGGTTTCATCATGCTGTGGTGATGGATGTGGTGGTAGACATGTTTATGGTGGTATAAGTTAGCTGCATCCAGTTTCATTCCTGATTTTGTTGTGTGTTTGCCATGCCCTGGAGGAATTGTTCCTAGTGTCCCTGACAGCTTTCCTAAGTGGCCGCTTTCTGGGGACCGTGGCTTAGGAGAGTGGCGGCCAGGTCCTGGAGATTGACAGCCTGGTGTTTTCATCACACGCTGTACGTGTTCATCGAGGATGCTTTCTGGGTTTTCTTCATGTGCATCTCTCATCTGCATCCCAGCACAACCCATCTCAGCGTAACGAGGAGCAAAGTGATGAAAGGTCTGGGCAGAAGGCATCTTGTGGCTAATGACTGAAGGACCAGAAGAGATGTCTGCTTCCTCACCTTCTTCCTCCTGCAAGAAACCAGAGGACAATCAGAAAATGACAGCAGGCTGGCACAAGGAGTTTCTGGAGGTCTCTAGTCCCACCTCCCACTCACAGCACGACTGCCACCAACACTCAGACAGGTGAGCCCCGGCTTTGTCCAGCCAGGTCTTGAAAGCCTTCAAGATGGAGATGCCTCCCCTTTTCGGAGACCTGTCCCTGGCTGCGCCGCCCTGCTGTGGAAAACTTCCTAATGTGCATGCTGAGCCTGCCCCGTCCCAGCTCACAGCGATGCCCTGCCGCTGCACTGCTTCTGTGCCTGCCTCGAGAGGCACCATTCGCAAGGGGCTCAGCGCATTGCCCAAAGAGACCAGGGCAACCACTGACACAAAGCCAGGATTTACAGGTGCGCCTTTCTTATAAGTGTAACGACTTGATCAGATTTGTAAGTGGGCAGAGTTTTGCTAAAAAGCTCCCCAAGTCCCTTGAAGATGGTTCTGTAACAACCAGCAGCGGAAACACAGCTTACCGCACCGTACGTGCAACTTCCTACAAGCCTTCGGTGAGGCACTGCTTCAAAGATCATCACATAAAGCACAAAGTCACAGGACATGCAGCAAAACCATTCTCAAGTCAGGAGATATCAGGGGGTTTTCTCACCCGAATGACTGTTCCACAAAGCAAGGCAAACAGCGGGCTTCTAATAGGAGAGTGCAGCTGAAGGTCAACAGCAGCCTGAATGGTTTTGAAAATCAAACACCGTTTTCTCCCAGGCATGCTAATGCTATAGCAAAACACTTCATGCAGATAAAGACATGGGTTGTAACTAACTGCCTGTTCTTGTAGTTCACAACAGTCTAGGACACACTGTTGTTGGCGCTTCTTTAGTCTGTGCCAGGAGGAATAAAATTCCTCCACGCTAACAGCCACAATTTTGATTCTGACAAACTATTTTATGCTCCAACATAAACTGAGGTATTTATGAAGTTTCTTTATTGGAAAACATGAGTCCTATTTTTTTAATTACATAAGTCGGATTCCAGCAAGTCCTTTAATCCTGCTCTCTCTTCCTCCTTTGGCACAGAAAAGAAATCATTTGCAGCATGGGGAATATCTGCCCTGCCAGATAAATGCATCTGCTAGCAAACACTGCCTCCCATCAGCTTTGCCTGTCAGTTGTTATCATCCATCACTCGCTAACCAGCTTCAAAGTCTCAGCTGCCAACCACAGAGCAAGAAAGCAAATAACAGACTTCCTCCCAGTGTCACACCTGGGGGTTCCAAACTGAACCAGGGCCAATGCCAGGCTTGCAAAGTGCAGAAGACGTGGATGCCTGCAGTGCCCTCTGCCAGCCTGGGCTTCTCCCCCTGGCTCCTGTCCTGTCCTGCTGAGGTCCCTTTCCCTTCACTCCCTTTTGTGGCCACGGCCCCTCTGATTTCCCTGCCTCGCTGCAATGCAAACCTACTTCAAGGGATCCAAAAGATCTATTCATAACACCCTCATCCTTTTGCAAGAACCACAAACAGGCTGTTGTGCAAACTCATTGGAACAAGGCTGATTCAGCCTGACACTGATCCCAGCTGTTGCAGTGGCTCCTAACACCAAGCCACTCTGCAGAGATGGGACTTGGTGTGTGACACGATGCCCGCTCACGGAGGGGACACACCAGTTGCTCACAAATGGCTCTCAACTTCAGAAGCACCTTTCATCTCCAGTGGCAACGCTACAGCCTGCCAAATGCCATCCCTGGGCAGCTGGGTCGGATACAAGAAATGATGGAGCACGTACTGCCTAAATCCTTAGCGCTGGGTTAAATCTTTATTAACAGACCGTGATGAGCCAGGGACATAACACTTTGGAGGCTTTTAGGCCCAGTGCCCACATGCTGGAGAATTCTTAGGTTTAAGCAGCAGCTGGTATCTGCAGGGCAAGCTCTGACCCTGGGGCAGACCCCTGATGAATGGCAGCACGTGCTTTCTGCTCTGGCAGTGCTGTCACACCACAGCAGGGAGGCACAGGCGTCCTCAGGGTGAACCTGAGATCACCTAGCCAAATGGGTGCTTAGGATTTAGGAAATCTTCTGGCCACCTGAAACTCAATTGTGCAACTAACTGGGATTTGTTTTGCTCCAAGACTGAGACCAGGGTGGGCTAAGGGAAGGAGAGGGATGCAGCGTCTCTCTCTGTTTGCCCTGTCTCAGCTCATCTGTCATGTTGATCTGCCAGAGGGTAGGGAGGCCCTGCAGAGGGACCTGGACAGGTTGGATCGATGGCAGAGGGCAATGGGATGAGGCTCAACATGGCCTAGTGCTGGGTGCTGCTCTTTGGTCACAACAACCCCATGCAGTGCTACAGGCTTGGGGCAGAGTGGCTCAAAAGCTGTGCAGAGGAAAAGGAGCTGGGGGTGCTGGTTGATGCTCACCTGAACACGAGCCAGCAGTGTGCCCAGGTGGCCAAGAAGGCCAACAGCATCCTGGCCTGTGTCAGGAATAGTGCAGCCAGCAGGACCAGGGAGGTGATCATCCCCCTGTACTCTGCTCTGGTGAGGCCGCTCCTCGAGTGCTGGGTTCAGCTTTGGGCCCCTCGCTACAAGAAGGACATCGAGGCCCTGGAGCGTGTCCAGAGCAGGGCTGCGAAGCTGGTGAAGGGCCTGGAGCACAAGTCCTGTGAGGGGCGGCTGAGGGAGCTGGGGGTGTTTGGTCTGGAGAAGAGGAGGCTCAGGGGAGACCTTATCGCTCTCTGCAACTACCTGAAAGGAAGGTGTGGGGAGTTGCGGGTCGGCCTCTTCTCACGGGTATCTAGTGATAGGACTAGAGGGAACTGCCTCAAGTTGCACCAGGGCAGGTTCAGGTTGGAAATGAGGGGACATTTCTTCTCAGAAAGAGCAGTCAGGCATTGGGACGGGTTGCCCAGGGAGGTGGTGGAGTCACCGTCCCTGGGGGTGTTCAAGGAAAGGTTGGACGTGGTGCTTGGGGACATGGGTTAGTGGGTGACATTGGTGGTAGGGGGATGGTTGGACCAGATGGTCTTGGAGGGCTTTTCCAACCTGAATGACTCTGATTCTATGAGCAGATCTGGACCCAAAGCAGGTCCTCTGCCAGGAGCAAGTGCTGCTTGGGTTGGTGGTGTGCTGGTGAACTCTGGTAGGCAACTGGCTTCCTGACCCCAGCACTGGTCTCAGCCTCGTGTGAAGCAGGAAAGCCCCACATTGAGAAAATGGCAGGTAACGAGGGAAGGAGGCTCCGCTTCCAAGCCAACCTGTGTGAGACATCTCCACTTGCCTAGGATATCCAGAAGTAAAAAGCTTGCAAATTAACTCATGCGCTAAACCAGGACAGATTCTTCTTCTTTTTAATCTTATTCCTGAGTTATCTGATCTTAGTCTGTGCCTGGCAGTGCAGTGCAGTGCTAGCCCTCCCCTCCTCCCCAAACCTGCCTGCACCCCGATGAGCCTCTCTTGCCTGGCGGACACCTGCCCGCGGCTGGCATGGGCGGAAGGAAGGGGAGATGAGACACCGAGCTGCTGACCGAAGGAGCCACAGGCAAGGGTTTGGTGTGGCTGCCCTGGGGAAAAGTCCATCCCCCAACCTGGCATTCTGGGTTTGCCAGCACGGAAAGCCTGGGGAATGAGCCTCCCCACCCTGACCCAGAGGTGGGGAATTACGTGTTTTAATTTGCACAGTGGGGGAATGACAGCTAAACAAATCCTCAAAAGATACTGCTAGATGCCTGCAGCCAAGTATCCCCATATGTTTTGCCTATAGCTTTCTATAGTTACTTTTACAAAATTACCTCTGGATTTTGTTTCAGGAGTTTTTACATCAAGTACATTTCTATTTAATCGTTATCAGATGAAAGTATTCAAGCAGGTTTTCTCAGCTGATTAGGTAAAACCCTGGTTTCCAGGAAACTATCTGAAGAACTGCTCTGGTAGGAGCAAGTTGATAACTACCGCATTATGCACCGAAGAAACCCGTGGGTTTGGGGAGCAGCCTCATCCATGGGCTCAGCTTTCCTGGATATGAAGGTGCGTGGGAGAGCAGCGCTCCCCCAGCACGGGCTCCAGGGCTGTGTTTCAGCATCTTGCTGCAGCCAGTAAAGCTTGGCGGCCGGGCTGTGAAGCCCTGGGTGTCATAACCACTAGATGGTGCTTTGTTGACATACTATTGTCAGAAACATCTTCCATCAGCTCGCAAAGGCAGCGACAGCTAGATGTATGCTTAAACTTTGCTGACTGTTGGCTGAGCTGTTTTTACTCTCGAGCCTAGCCTGTATCCTTCCCTTTGAATCAGGAGGCTGAAATATGCACTGCTGAGCTATGGATAAGCAACACCTTGCTTTAAACCTCCCCCCCCGGCTTCTCCCAATCCCAACCATCAGACTATTACTGGTCGGTAGGCCAAAAAAGCTCACCTAATCACAAGGAATGCATTTTCCACCTTCATGCAAACAATTTTCCTCTCTAGTCAATGTTTTATACTCAAACGTTGAGAATTTCAGCAGTGGCTTTGCTTCTCCTGCACATGGCTCATTTCAAATTAACTTGGTTCAGACAAAGAATGAGTGGCCTGTACGATATGATACTGCAGCTACACAGACATGAGGATGAAGTGGCTGAAAAAGTAACAAGGCAACATGCATATCACCCCCTAGTTCTCTCCTATGCTGCTCAAAATAATTAATGAATTCAGAGTTTTCTTATTTTTCCTGAAAACCAGCAATCTTACGTTCTTTTCAGTACAAGTCACTTGGTTCTAAACCAGATGTCTCTTCCAGTTTTTATTGTACAATGAGGCTTTGGAAGGGAACTTGTAGGCAGCTCAGTATGGGGGAAAAAATCTTTTTTTTTTTTTTTTTTTCTAGCTTTTGCAAAATATTTATTCTCTGCTTCTCTGCTAAGCCGAAAACTGCTTACTGTGACTAATGCCTTATGGTTTTCCCTGTGCTACTGTTCAGTGAGCCATGCAGACCCAGTAAGAGGTCACCCTGTAGTCCTAGCGTTCAGGTCATAGAAAAAAAGCTGTGATCTATCAGGACTCGAGCTCTCCTCTTGCTGATACCAGCAGCTCTTACACCTTAAGTGCTGACCTAAAAAAGCTACAATTGCTTACACTGAGTTTTTCCAGAATGGCTAATGCCAAATGCCAGCCAGTCAATGAAATATATTCTGTAGACAGCAGAGAGGTTCAATATATAGCTTTAGTGGGAGTCCTGGGCTTAAAAATAGATTACGTCACAGAAAAATATATTTAGACAGACTCAGTTTTATTCTCTGGCACATATGTATTTGCTGATTTTATGGTATTGCTACTGGCAGCATCTTCAAGGGGGTAGGGGGCAGGGATAATGTAGTTGGGTACAGGTGGGGGGCAGCAATGTACCAATGGGAGCAGGAGAAGGGGACTGTGTTAGCAGGAAATGTTGCTGGTTACATTGGCTTTGTCTACAAAGTTCTAGTTATGGGAGAGGAAAATAGACCAACTCCAGAAGAGCAGGAATCTAATCACAGAATACGACCTCGCTGGTCTTTTTCTGGCTGGATGCTGGACACAGAAATGCAGCAAGTTTGCTGGATAATGCTTGGCACTGGAGTGAAGCTTAGAGGTTACTCTGCCTTCCTCATTTCTCTGCATTTGAATACATATGTGATTTAAAGCGAATACTACAACCTACAGATCTTTTTTTGTTTAAAGAGCTACTAAATGAACTTTTAAAAACATTGATGAATATTTAAAAATACTCTAATGGGCTTGAAGGGTCTGCCCTGGAGCCACAGAGACTCAGCTTCTCTAAAAGCACAGAGCAAGCTAAGCTGAGATAGGCACGGACACCTCTTTAAGGGAGAGCTGCAGGGTATACTAAGCACAGAGCCTTTTCCTCACAGCTCCAGCAGCTATTATACTGCAGGGACCCAGAACTTCTTCACATGGGGCTGTAGTTACAGTGACATTTGTGATGTTCAGTAACACTGTCATGTCCTCTGTATCTCCAGCACAAGATAAACATGTGAGATGCAGTACCTCAGATGAAACAATAAAGCATCAGTACTGCAGAACAGCGTGTCTCACACAAGTAATGAGACAACCAATGCTCCCTTATGGAGCTTGTTGCGGAGTTGAAGGCTTTGCAAGCTTCCCTTAGAAACCTTCACCTACCTTCCCTTGGTAGCCTTCACCTACCAAGTACTCAAGCTCTGAATGGCCCCAGAGGCACAAGGGCTCACAGCACGCAGTGCAACGGGCTGGGTTTCCCCAGCCACCCAGGTGAAGTCATTGCATTGCTCTGGCCAGGAGAGGATTTCTGGATGCTACACCTGATCTAGGAATATGCTAGGCACTAATGGGCAGAACCCTTTCCTTTTTTGGTAGAAATGGGCTGCTGGCACACACAAATACCTTCACACATAACATCATCTGCCATCTGTTTGCCACATGAAAGGGAAATAGGGATCATGCAAAATGCCATATGGGAAAGTGAACCCCCATTACATCGTCCCCATCCTTGCATAGAAGGGGTGGCTTATGAAGTCTGTGATGGACAGGAGAGCAAGGGCACCAAAGAAGATGGAGAGCACACACAACCCCTAACTGGAGACAGAAAGCCTTCAGGAACCCACATGCAAGCAACGAACGTGGTCACCCAGTTTGCTTCCACAGCAGCTGAAGACTTCCTGCTGCGTACAAAGCAAACAAATTCCAGGCTAGTGCAAGAGGTGAGGAGATTACTAACCGCTCGAACACGTTTAAGGCGCTCCTCTAACTTCTCCTCTGCTTCACGTTCCTTTTGTACTTCTTCCAAACGATTGATCAATTCTGCAGCAAACTTCTCTGGTTCAACATGGATATCCTTTGGCATTCGATACGTACGCTGGAGGAAAAACATACCAGGGGTTAGCAAAAGGTGCATGAAAATCACACATTTATTTTGGAGGCTTAAATAACTGGAAATGCCAGTCGTTCCAGTGGGAGTTCAGGGAGGACAAGCTGGCAGACACAGAGGTGCAGCCTAGGACTGACAGGCTGGAAGCTGAGCCACTACCACAAGCTCCCTCTCCAGCACCAGCTCTGTGCACCCCCTCATATAAGGGAAAGGTTTCCTATAACCACAATCAGCAAGCTCTTTTGGCATCAGACTCCATTTTGGGATGTATGTGCATGATAACTCTCAAAATTATACAAGGTCAATAAGAATATAAAATGATACATGGCCAATAAGAATAGAATATGCTTACACTAACAGAACGCTACTGCACACATGTTCAGCTTACCACGGATGAATCAGTGTGTATGCCTGTCAGTCTCTGCAAATCTAGCTCATGAGCAGAAAGGAGTAGAAATCCAGCCATCTCCAAAAAATCTTGCTTTCCTCCATCTTCCAGCACAGCTTCTGCTAAAATCTACCCAGCCGTGAAAGGCCACTGTTCCCATAAAGCATCCTCTCTTATCAGAGCCCAGCTGTGGCACGATTGCATCTCATCTTTTCAAAGCTGTGCAAAGATTCCCTGCTTGCTTTACCAATACAGCAATCTCTGGCAACCTCACAAGCACAAAGATACCATTTTTCTGCTTGCTCTGTGTGAACAAATGAATAAAGTTCAAGGGCACTCTCAGTTCCTTATGCTGAGTTACCTTGTTCCTAAATTCCTGAGCTCTGAGATAAGAAGTTTGTGCAGTGAAGTATCAAGCTGACAGCCACTGTAATTTTTCCCTCATTTTCATCCCTTCTGAATTATTTTGTTACTCTGCTAGTAGAAGAAATAAAATGACACAGCAGAGAGAAAATCATAATTTGGAGGAAAAATATATGGAAAACTCAACAGCACAAAAACCTGCATTCAAATATTTCAGCACCAACATGAGAGAAATAAACACTTCATAGGGCTAGAGATAAAATTAAATATGAAGACACAAGATAATTCATAGTGAGGAACAAATGAAGCACCAGAAGCAGAAATCAAGCTTGAAATCTTTAAAGGAGGATTAGAGACCAATCGAATTTACCCTGAACCAGCTTAAAGACCAATGCAGAAGACTAAAATAATACTTTGCTTCCAAACTAACAAAAGCATGCAAATCATATTGTTTTTCTCTTTCTGCCAATTGCCGAATGGAAGGCAGGGGGAAGAAAAATAAAGTCTGTTAAGTATCCCACTTAAGGCACCGAGAAGCTGGACACATCTTTTGTGACACCCAAGTTAAGTTCCATGTCTCAGTTTAAAAGTTCTGCTTGTTTTGTCCATCGAGATCAAAACTCAGCTAACCCTGCCAACAAACCTCAATTTCCACGCTTACTGCTATCACCTCCTGCTCCACACCGGGTGGTGCTGGGCCATGGGGTCCCGGGGGGATGCCTGCGGGCACGAGGCAGCTTTGCAGGTGAAAGGACTGCCCACACAGTGCGCTCGCTGTGCGTGGAAAGCAGGGGGGCCGACAAGGCGACCTGAAGCTGTCCCAGGCAGGACTGGACCTGACAGAGCTGGGAACGCCACCAAAGGTGACAGCCCAGAACAAACTATCCCCTTCATCCAGGGCAAAGTGCTGTCCCTCACTCCGTAGCTAAGGAGAAGGGAAATAACCCAGATAACAAGCGTGAGGGCAAGACACTGTTTCCCTTTGGAGGGACAGAAAACTTGTGTCCTAGTATCCAGAGCTCGTGTAGTTCAGAAACGTGCCTCAGTCGTGCATGGTCCCAGGGTTAAGACCCAACAGTGATGGTCCCTGCTCTGTTATTCAGCAGGGAGCCTCTAGGATCCATGTGATGTTTCCCCATTCCTCAAATATCTGGGGAAGCACTTCTGGCTAGGGGAGTCTGCTTTCATCAGCAAGTGAGCCCCAAACCATGAACACTGTCTATGTCATGAGGTAATGCCAGCAATTCCAGAAATGGCCAGCAATGCCAGAAATCCCTCTTGCACCTGACAAGTCACAACCAGTCCAGTGATGTGTTCATTCCCTTATGCCACCTCACACACGTTAACTTTCCCTGCGGTTGTTTATAGGACGGCAGCACCAAGCCCTGCTCAGGAGCAGGCACCATGCCGTTAGAAGCAAGGAAAGAATTCAGGGCTCAGCAGCTACGGGCTCAGATCTCCCTGTTGTAGATACTGCAGCAGCTTCCCCAGAAAAACTGAATCAGGAAAGAATTTCCCATTATTTTCATAGCCCTTGATGCAATGCAACATCCTCAAGTAAAAACTCTCCCAAGCACGCAGTCTGCTGCAGCAGCAGGTGCTAACATTGAAGTTTGTTAACCTGCATGTTTCAGTCCTGGTAAAAGAAGGCAGCTCCTCCAGGCCTAGCAATGCTTAAGGAGTGCAGTTCCAACTCTAATGAGTACCTGAAGAAGTTCAGGGTCACTAGACATTGAGATAGGATGATTTTGGCCTTTTATATCATACTTCAGCACATTTATCCACAGTCTCTCAAAGCCTGGAAGTGACTGAAGCTAAACGACATAAATGAAAATAATTGAGCCTAAGAACCTTTACAGTGAACTCATTTTCCTCTCTCTTTGGTAACTGCTGTGTGTGCAAAACCACACTGCCTTGTCCTTCTGGCTTCCCACTCAGCACAACAGCTGGCACAGGTCCTACAGCAGCCCGTCTGACAGTGGAAGATGCAGCCCCTGTGAGAGTCTCTCTGTCCATCTCGCTGTCCATCCGTTGAGCTGACATAAATCTCACTTCACCATGGATGAAGAGCACAGCACGCGCCCAGTGTTTTCCTGGTGAGTACCCATAATGGTGACTTGCAGAAAGCTAGCAAGCAAAACGATGTTCTGAATTGCTACAACTCTGATTTTATTCCTAGCTCAAAGGACGAGCTACACAGACTTTCCCAAATACTAACAGTATTGGGGAATAATGAATGCAAATTACCTGCGCTGAAACAATACAGCCCACTGCTATCTCCTTTGGACAGTCATCACATACTGCATTGACCTGGTTCAAAAAGCTTAAGACAACAAAGGGTTTGAAACTTTTACCAAATGACAGGCCTAACTTAGGAAAGGAGACATGTTTCGCCCAAATCCAGCCAGGCTGAGCCTGTGCCCAGGATGATCCATCAGAGCTTCAGGACTTTGAACCTGTCCCTGTCTCCTCGTGGGCATACAGAGCCCTGCAAGGGAGTCATAAACAAGCTGTTTATTGTTCTAAAATCAGAAGGGCTCCAAATGTTTTTGTTCCAAGCAAAGAGTGCAGCATTCTCCAAGAGCTGGCTGGTCCAACACCCACTGTTTTTGGAGGATACAGCCCTCCAGTCTGGACCAGAATAAGATCTCTGGCCATTTTGTGTCAATGAGCTAGAAAAGAAGCACTCTGTCTTAAAGAATTGCTGTTAAATCTAATGTTTTATCTAAAGTTGTTTTATCTAATGTTTTATTTAATTATTTATCTACTTTTATTTAATGCCACTAGTTCAGACAGGGTCTGTCCAGAACCAAACCATGCTGGGCTGGGGAGGTTACAGAGAACAATGGATGGGAGGCTGAATGCCAGATGGGCTGGCAAGAAAGAAATAGTTTGAACTGTTCTGGATGAAGTAATCTTTCTTAGTGACAGCTGTTAGGAAGGATTTCTTGGTGTATCTATCACCAGAACGCTGTCCTCTCTCCTTGACAGATGAAGTGCCTGAAGCTCTGGTAGCTTTGGGAAGAATCAGCATGCTAAGAACATGCTAGATATACAAGCTCCCTAGTTGTTCCATTTAGCACCTGCTATCGTGTTTCTTCCATTTTTTCTTGGTGCTGATGGAGTGGGAGTTGCATGGATTTTCTCCATGAGGCAGATGCAGGTCTTGGGTTTTGATGGATTTCACCTTCTCTGAGAAACTGTGGTTTGAAGACCAGGTTCCGCATCTGAACACACTGGCTTCCTAAGTTAGCGCCTTGTCTGGACACCACTTATGCTGAGCTGTGTTTCTTCAAGGGTTGAGTGGGCTTCTCAGCTCCAGTGAGGTGAAGAAACATGATAAAGCTGCAAGCTCAGCATTCAAAGCTGAATGAAATCTCAGGCAAGGATCTGCACATTTGTCTACAGGGCTGATAGCTGGGACTGCTGAAGTTTTGTGTTCGTACTCTGTCCTTCCTCACTCTTTCTTCCCAACTGAGTTTATACCACCTTTTCAGCCTTGTCACAGTGACAGTGGTTTTACTATGATCTATAAAGAAAATAAAAGGCTGAAAGAGAAGAAGCTCACTGTGGCTCGCAGGTTCCCCTTGGGAAGAAGAAACCTCAATTGCTCTAAGATGAAATAACTTCCAGTGTTACCACTGGGCAGAGGTCTCAGTCAGCCCCAGGGATCCATGCTGAACCATTTCTGACAGACCTGACTGGGCCAAAGAATTAGATGTTGATAAATCTCTAATGTCTTCTACAGGTTTGATGCCTCCATGATGCTCAAGCAGTTAGACCAGAAGTCTGTCTTGGAGACAAGTGGAGATGGCAGGTTAGATAACACAAGAGAAAAGAAATTCTGAACTTCTACATTTCCCAGATTAATGTATTCCACTGTGAGATATGTTTTTAAAGGGCAAATGGTGTTTCTGTGCCAGAAACATCTGTGGCAGAGCTCATGGGTAGCTGGACTTCACCACCCACCCCAGCAGCATTCAGGGACTAGCAGAGTCCCAGTACTGTGAGGCATTTGAGGAGAGGACATCCATCGGATTATGGGAATTCCGAGCACGTCCCCAGCTTGCAGGAGCAGAAGTTACTCAGGCAGAATGAGACCAGGGCTCGTCATCCTGTCCACTCCTCACTTGTACAGCATTGCAGGGTGGTCGTTCAAATCCTTCTGTCCCACTGAAGGACACCACGGAAGTCACAGGACACCCTCCTGGGAAGACTGAGCTTCCCTTCTCACAGGACAACTGTGCAACATGCTCGCAGCTTCCTTGACTGGGGGCAGGACAGGAGAGCTCCACTTGGTGGGAGCTTTACAGCTACAAAATGGCTTCTTTATGCAAGTAAACAAACACAAAATGAAACAAAAAAGGAATCCCAAGCCATAATGCCTGAGGTTGGATTTTTCTGAATTTGCTGGGGAGAAAAGGGTATTTACCCTGTACTGGGAACCGATGAATGCCAGAGCCAGGGTAAATACAGTACAACAGCACAGGTTGCATTCCCAGGGCTTTTACCCTTCCTCCTTTGGGAATTTGCCTGCTCTTTCCTTTCTTACTGCCCCAAGACTTTGCTCAAATCCAAGAGGAAGATGGAAAAATCACAGAAAAAGCAACGTGCACCCACTATGTAAAAGGTTCCTGGGAGAGGCACAAAATAAAGGTCTCATTGCTTGCTAGAAACCTTCACCTGCTGCATTCCTGGGCAGAGAGCCACTTCAGAAAACACAGCTTTTCCAAACTCGGCTTGTTTTTAAGTTTATAAATATGGAATATGCAGAACACAGCTGTCCATGCACTAAGATCTCCTGCTGCGTAGTGGGGAATCCTACATGACTAAAACTTGTTTAAAACTTGTCTGGAGGCAGCACGGCTGATGAAACTAGCAGGCAATCTTCTATGAACTACTACAGTTATAGCTTCTAGACCTAAATAAAATAAAGACCTAAATAGTGCTGCTATTAAGAGCAATGTAAGTCCTTTCAGAATTTTGCATAATAGCCCCACACCTCATTTATAAGGGAACAGTAAGGTCTCTAAAGGACTTCTAAAATGACTTTTTGGAGGTAGGAGGTTCTCTACTATCAGTAGGAAAACATGCCGTGCACTCTGCTACAATTATCGGTATGGATTCTGGCTATACTGGTTAGATATGAGTCCATAAAGACTTTCACTCAAAGGCTGCAATTTAGTCATTGCTCCATGTTTAAAAGCACGCTAACCGCCAGGTCCAAGCAGCTCGTGGAGACTGCTCTAGCTACGGGCTGCATGATATCCTAACCACTGGCTTTAGAAAGCAACACTTGAAGAAACATTTGCATAGCTCGTTGCTAATTGGGTAAGTTTAATTAAATAAACTTGCAGTTAGAGGTGATTTTAAAAGACTAACTTCATAACATTTCACACTGGTGTTGTCAAAACATATTGTCTAATTACCTTCTCCTTTCTTGGCTGATTGATAAGTGAGGGCAGAGCAGTGCCTCTCTGAAGTTGATGCCAATTCTGTGTCAGTAATTGGCTGGCAGGAGGTGCCAGAGTGTCTGAACTAAACTTATATTCCCTGGAGAAAGACTAGAACTAACTTGACTTCTCAGTCTTCCACTCCCATAAAAATATGCGTCAAGATGCCTTTTTCCCTGGGACTTAAAATTACAGCACAGAATCTAATGGGAACACTGAGCGTTTCATAGAAAAATCCTTGTGAAGGATTGTGTATGTAGTTTAGAAGGAATATGTAATTCTAAAAGACCGTGTAGATAAGTAGGATAATATATAAATTTATAAGCAGCAGGTGGCCAATTTAAACCTTGTTTTTTACCCTCCCATCCCCTTTTAACTGGTTTCCAAAAAGGTCGATAAAATTTAATGCTAAGTAAAACTAATTAGTCTGCAAGGAACTGCTGCTGGAATGACACTTATTCATTTTAACAAAAGAAATGTTTGGCAGATGGAAGTTTGTTAAAGAACAGCTCACTATACATATTTAATGCTCCATACTCTGAGTTTATAACCTGCAGTTCACTGAGGCATTGCCAGTGCACACGATCAACAGAAACCCACCATTATTTTTATCCAAAAGGTAATACCACTGACAAGCTTTGAAGTCAGAGAATATTCACTCAGTAGTTCCCACTGTTCACTAACAGCAACAACAACAACAACAAAAATAAAGGCCAAGCTTTCAAACTTCAACTCTAACAAAGCAGTGCTTACAGTAAAAACTGCATCAAGTGAAATAAAAAGGCACCCAGCCAGCCTTTTCAACAGCGACCACACTGCAAAAGCAACTGTATGAAAAGAGAGGTGACTAAGCAAGGATGGCTAGTGAGCGTCCACAGCCAGGGTTTTTATTGTCAACCCAGTGATCAAAGCATAGGAGACCCTCTTAAATCTAAGGCAAATAATCTAATTTAAAAAGGAAAACAAAGAGTGATTTTTTTTTTAAATCAGATTAAAACGAGGGTGTATTTCTGCTTGTATTGTGCTGCTTTGAGCCGGCAGGATGGGAACAGCTGTGTCAAGTTTGAAGGCACTTCTGGAAAAAGCAGATGGAGGCTTTTTTTTTCTTTCCCAATTTGTTTTGTGCTGGAGTCCAGCTGTCCAAAGGGAAAAAAGCACCTTTATTCCCTGCTATATATTAAATGTCACCTGTAACTTCTCACAGAAAGAAAATAATAAGCAGAGCTGCAGATGGTGCTGCAGAGCCCTGAAGCCTCATCTTCCAAAAGCTGTTTGCTTACCTGAAGCAACTGGGGAGACAATACCAGACAACTGGAAATACTTATATCTGCACCTTCTTTGCTTTCCTACCTTGTATTCCCAGGCAGGCTTTGCAGAGTCCTTGAGAACAGGTTAGAGCTCCCTTTTGCTACCCACTGCAGGAATACTGCTTGGGACAGCTGCATTTTTCCCCAGCTGCCTTTGGCTGAGAGCTGCATCAGCCTTCATGTCCAGTGGCCTCCTACACCTCCCACAAACATCTCTATCCCCCCAAAGGCACATAACCTACTTGCAGGCAGATACCAGCCACCTAAGCCAGCCTGCGCTTCCATTCTTGGCCTGAAGAAACATGTGGTTACTGACCAAACACTTAAGAAAATTGTGTTTTGGGTACCCCTGGATGATGAGGCTGGCCGAGGACTACCAAGCTTTCCTCCCCCTTACGTGCCCTTTCTCAGCACAGTGGATTCCCATCCCCAGATGGGAAGTGCTAAGGGGGTTAAACTGACACTTCCCATCCCCAGTGCTAAGGGGGGTTAAACTGACACTTGAGCAAGCAGAGGAAACGCATGCTAGAGATCTCACACGCTTAGCATATTTACCTTTGCAGAAGGAGATACTGCTACTTACAGGAATGTGAGGTAGTGGCACACGTCCATTTGCTTTGGCACTTTCCTGCATCTCTCTGCGATGCTGCTTCCGGAGTCTGTATGGTGGGATCCCATCTCTGCCAGAATAAAGCAACAACACGCCCTGCTTTAGTGCCTTTCGTTAGATGGTCTCCATCACACAACATTCATTGAAGCCTTGTTGCCACAGAACAGCAGTTAGGAAACCTCTCAGAGTCTGCGAAAGGCTTCACATACCCAGGGCAAGTGCAACAGAGCAAGAGGAACGATGTAGGGAACGGTGCTCCTCCAAGTCCCTGGAGCTCCCTACCAGGGGCACTTACACGGCACCTGCCGGGAGCTGAGCGAGGCAGGACTCCCGCAACTGTTGCCCAAGGTAGAGGGCAGGGAGAAGGACTTGGACTGCATCCTGGTACCTTTTATAGTTGGTTGCTTCCTACAAAAGAGACTGCAATATACACAGTAAACCACAGGTCAGGCTAGGAATGGGGGGAGGAGGAGGAGTGGGAGCTCAGTGAGCATTTACACCAAGGGGAACTTGGTCAGGGAACGAGGTATATGTTTTGAAAAGAGCATGGCAGCTTCTCAAATGGCTTATGGGGTTGACTTCATGGCTCTTAAGATGATCTTTAGCTCAGTTAGAAATTACGGATTTGATACTGAAGTTATCGGGTGAAAAAACCTAGTGCTTGCCATAGAGGAAGCTGGTGTAGGTTGGGCAGAAAAGCCATGGGCAGCAGCATGCAGGCTAACCAGCTCTGTTCAGTTTGTTTGTGCCCTTGATGAAAAAGCTGGTGACGGAGGTGTCTCCAGAAGAAGGTGGGAGGAAGGAGACTGGAAGCAATGAGCCTGTCCCCAGAAAGACCAGCAGCTGGCTTCGTGGCTCTGCCACGAGCTGCAGGGTGGTGCAGACCTGCTCTGCTGAGGCCCTTCCACAAACACGGCGCCTGGGTGCATGCTGGGTCCCAACAATGGGGTGTTCAGAGGGGTCGCAGCTACCAGGCTTTGTGTTGAGCACTGCCGGCGGCAGAGCATCACTGACCAGGTATAGCTTCAGGAAACCACTTCTTGTTCTCACCATTGAAACCATCACAGGATGAGAAGAATGGAATTGAAGTGGAGCTCGGTTATAAGATAAGGAAATGGGCTCATGTCCTAGTGAAACTGGGTTATTTTTAGAAAAATCAACTAGTGCAAAAACAAATGCCCTCCCAGAGCTTGGCATTTTGGAATTTTCCTCTTTTAATTTACAGATTTTGCTTATTCAGTAACGGCAATGCCATGGAAGTGTGTGGTAATGAATGGAGTGGTTTAGCTTGTCACAAGTATGAAATAAGTTCCATGCACATACGTCGCCTGCTTCCAACCGCTACCCTACACATCTTGGTGAACTGACAACCTTGCACCGCTCTGAAGAGTGCGACCAATTCAGTCAAACTGCATCTTACAGGACAAGTGCTTTGCACAAGCCGAAGGTAAGTACATCTAGCTTTTAGGTAAGCTCCTAACCCCCTCACTGCTAAGCACAGCTGTTTCTTGAGAACATAAGCAGAACAGTTTAATGAACTCACATGAGCAGATTTTCAAAGTCTACATGATGTTTGGCAAGGAAAACACAATTTACTGTATTTTTTTTGCCTGAAAACCTCCAGAGTTACAAGCACGAGCCTGGGCAAGGACTGTCACCATCAGCTCTCTTTCCCAAACAGGAGCCCCGTCCGTGTCTGTGGTGCCTGCTGCCCCAGTTACTCTTTGGAAATGTGGCTCCATACAGAATTGCCATGAATTTGCTCCTGTGACCAAACTGCACCATACCAATGCAATTTCATTCAGTAACCCTGGCATTCAAAATTAAACACATTAAAATAAAATAAAAACCATGATTAATGACAAGTGGTTTTTTGTAGGAAGACAAATGACAAAACAGAGAATTAGTCTGGCTAATTACAGCTCTGGCTACTGGCTGCAGGTAATGCAGGAGGAGGCAGAGCATGGCTCGGAGCATCACCTCCGCTGCGCCCAGTCAATGACACTTTACAAGAGCAGAGCAATTTTGCAGAGTGTTGCTATAACAACAGGCGATCACGATAGCTTTCATTAGAAAGCTTCATTTTCTTTAATGATGAACCTCCATTTGAAAAATAACGTAGAGTCACAGTGGTTAAACAGTTTCATCATATCAAGACACAGTTTTTTTCCAGAATGGATGGGAACAAAAGCACTGACGATTTTTACTGACTCTGCCTTTGCTGTGGAATGATTTTAGCCATTGCCGCGCAGAATCAATAAACAAGCTATCAGCTTAACTGCCACACAAAAACCGGGCACTGGAACACAACTTCAGCGTTGTCGCCGCATGGACGTTCATGGGAAAAGCAGCATTATACTAGAAGGTGCAATTTTTCTTTCTTTCTTTCTTCCTTTCCTCCCCCCCCCTCTCCCCCCCCTTTTTTTTTATTCTCCACAGCAGCAGTCCCAGCGGAAAGAGCGACTTTTGTTCAGAGCACAGTAGCGAAAGGCTGATAATGGCCTCTAATCTATCCGGCTTCAAACACATGTTCAGCCCTGCTGTGCTGCCTTTGATGTCATTTTAACTAGATTCCCCAATGCCACCTCTGAACTTGGAACATTCCTTCGTTCAATGTACTGTGCCAACTCAACCAGAGGAAGCAAATTCAAAGATAAGCACTTTAATTTTATCCCAACAAAACCTTATTCAATAGATGGGGGAAAAGCAAGGAAAACCAATACCATACTTTTGTTTTCCTTTTGTCAGGTAGCTTGCTTTGAGATATTTTCAATAGATAGAGAAATAATATATATATATATATATATACACGTTTTTTAGAGCACATCTCCTTTTAAAATAAAACTTTCCAAACTGTTTTTACTTGTTTCATCATGTGATTTTCTTTAGCACCAGAAAGTTCCGTGCTAAAAAGCGGTGGGGGAAACATGGGTATTTCTATCATTTATTTAGTGAGAGTGCAATGGATTTGCTATTCTGGCAATGTGGTGGCTTCCTCTCCTCTGCTCCCCAAACCCACCTGCAGGAGCCCCTGACAAGCACAGAGGGTCTGCTGCTGCCTGGCAGTCGGATGCTACTAACGAGCGCCTTCTTTGCTCCTCCGGAGAAAGCCTCCAAATCTAACCATTAAGCCTAACAAGTTGGAAAATCATCATTTGGGATCTTTTAAATTAAAAAGCTGTTAAACTCGTTTAAATATAGCAGAACTCAAAGTCATTCAGGATCACTGACCACAGGAAAGACAGGAAACAAATCAGCAGAAAAGTCAATATTTTCTACTGATTACTCTTATCAAAGCACCAATGGCACCGAGAGACCTTTCTCACATCAAGAAGCACGAAGGGAAATGGCCAGGCATTTTGGCCAAAGACCAGTCATCTGAGGAATAATATTTCCTCTGCATGATTTTGGGGAGCAGTAGCCACTATTCTAAACTCTGGGACACAGCCACCTGTGTTCTGGGTGCTCTGACTTGATTTGGGGCAGAAGGGACCCCCGGGCACCACGCCGAGCCTGGCTGAGCCACAACACCAGCGGCGGGGGCTTACCTAGTGCCCGGGAAGGCAAAGCTCATATCCAGCCGAGGGGAGTCAGGACACGCGATGAGACACAGTAAAAAGAGTATGAGGTGATGAGACCCAGTGAGAGGAGTATGGTTATTATTCATTTAGCTGGAGCACAACGCCGGACTAAGGGACACGACCTCTTGTTCACTGTCGTAAGCTCTTGCAGAAATAAAGAGAAGAACCATGCTGACCTAAGGCATTTCTGCACTGGATCTGGAACACCACGAGGCGATTTAATGTGTTTCAGCCTCTGCCTGGTGCCTTCGTACCTAGATCTGCTGCCCTGGTGGCCATGCACGCCAGCCAGGCTAGCGCTTGCTAGGAGCATGGCACCGGGTCCTCTCCAGACTGTGCCTCCACACGAAACAGCTAAAACAACACAGCTGCTGTTCCCGTTGTAAGAACAGTTTTCGGCAGAGGACCAAAGCTGGTTTGCCTACACAGGCAGAGGAATTTGTATGGCACAGGAAGACTGAAAAACAATCATCAGAGCCTAGGTATTTAAGAGCAATGTTTTTTAAGCTACTTAAAATGAAAACCCCTCCAACAACAGAGACTTATAATATATTCCTTACATAAATTCAACGCATTACAATATTTACTTGTGCTGGAAATGACATCCTGTTGAAAATTCGTCCTTAAGGTAAGCGTGCTTGTATTGGGTACCACAGAAATGACTTTTAAAAGCACATACGTGCGCTGGGCACTTTTGAAAATCCCCTCTGTCTGTTTGACCTAGCTCAGAGGGCCAGATGGCAAGAGTATCATACAGGCTTCTGCTAGTGGTTTTCCGTAGTTGGGCTGTGCATGAAGCCTGTGGGGAAATTACGCTTCCAAAACCTGTTTTGCCACGATCGGTAGAATATCAAAGCTTGGAAGGAAGCTGGTGACAAATGCAGTACATCAAAGAACAAGCAACTGCACAGTGTGTGGCACTTATTTGCCTTCTCCCCCAGCTTGAGCTGGCTACCAGTGGCAGACCATGCCTGACATCAAGCCGTGCTCTTTGTGCACTGGCACGCTTTCTTGAGGTTACTGTTTGAGGGTTGGGGCTCTCCTTAATCAGCCTGTGTCTGCATCCTCATTGCCCAGACAGTCTCCTCTGACATAGGGTCACAGAGGTTTCCACCTTGCAATCACAAACCATTCATGCACTGTCTTTGAGCGGAAGCTAGATTTCTTCATTACTGAGCTTGACTTGTGTATGTAAACATCATACATAGACAAAAACCTTGTTCATCACCAAAAGAGGCTTTTGTTGCCATTTTCTTTAGAGGAGGCCTAAATTCAAAGCACAAGCACCAAGACATGCAAGTCTTGTCAAGCAGCAGGAGTCCCTTCTCTGACGTCGTCTGGTTGTTCTTTATTTCTGCTGCCTTAAGCAGTTCTGCAAAAATTCCTTTGAAAGTCAGGAGGCAGATACGTTCAGCAATACCATGTAAAACTGTAACAAAATTTGGTAATGAAGAGCAAGTATTGAATGCAGACAGAGTTTTTGTAAGCCAAAGGTAAAGGCTGTATGTACAGAATCCTAATTTGGGGATGAATCTGCATGAGTTTGAGATGCACAAAAAGAAAGATCACAGGTATACTCCCATGATTTTGAGACTTACTTAAAAGGAACTACTGAGATTGGGCTAGTTATTAGCAGAAGGCAGTACATGTATTGGCAATAATTAAAGTCCTAGGAGCAGCCTATGGTGGGCACAAAAAAGATAAAATGCCTAAAGGAAAAAGGAGCTAAGAATAAAGAAGGCACAAGATAGTCAAACAAAAATAATTCTGCCTGAGAAAGAAAGACATTATGGCTACTGAAATAAAAATTAGGGGGCTGAGGAACTTGGGTGTAAATGATCACAACTTCTAGCAGGTATAGCTATTAGTGCAACCCCATGAGCCCAATGGACCAGTGGAAAAGGAATCGCTAAAAGCTTATTAATTTTTTAGAGTTCTTACATCTGTTTCTTCTGATACCAGAGTTATACGACACCTGCTAGCTTCAGAATAGCCTCTGTATCACCTGATGAGTCTGAAGAATTACAGAAGTATGTGACAAGGCAGCTGGATTTGTATTACGCTGACCCCTTAAATTAGCAGTCCTCTACAGTTTTCTGTAGTACCTCCTGTGGTACTTCGACCAAGGTCTGCATCTGCCATTTTGCAACATGGGTGTGGTGCGAGGAGCTACTGCCAGTGCGCAGAGTGGACTCGAGAACTGCTCCTAAACATCTCCATGCCTCCAGAGACAGCAGCAAGCCTGCTTCTGGCTTGCTTAGAGCCACCGCAGCAGATACAGAAGTCTCCTTATCCACCAGGGCTTTCAGGGGTTGCGAGAGTAACTTCCCTCATTTGGCATCTCAGCGCTGACTCACCAAGATGCCAGCTGGGGAGTGCTCAGGTTTGGTTAAGAGACACAGGGGAGCTGGGGAACCTCCAAGGCTGAGACACTGAACAGGGGAGAGAAATGTCAATCCGAAGAGCCCCACGGCAGGAATCCCGTCTGTCTGAAATGCTCCTTGGACTGCATCTCCCTGGGGGCTGGCTTCCCGAATGTTAGAGCTGTCACTGCTGCAGGCAGCCTGCTGTTCCACCTCACACCTGCTGGATCCCTCATGCTGCTCTTTGAGGGATTCGTCGCAGATTCACCGGCTCACTGGATGAACCAAAGGCAGGTGGGGAACTGTTGTGTTTTGGTGGGCACCCATTGATGACATCTATGACACAGGCTGGAAAGTTTCTTGGACAAGGTATGACAGTCTCTGACACTCACAGTGAGACTAAAAAAGCCTCCTGGAGGACTCTGTGTTTACAGCACTGCCGTTAATAAAATGGTCTCCTAATTCTGTAAAACTGTCATCTTTTGCTTAAAGAATCAAAGGGTTTCTGCTCTACAGAAAGACACATTTGAACTACTAAAAAGCAGACCAAACACTGAATACTTTCCCCCAAATCCTTTTCTTCATCACAGAGAAGCAGCAACAACAAAGTCTCAGCCCATTTTTAGTTCCTTTGCAGATCATCTTTAAGGAAGGTATCTAACAGGTGAGATGCACTGCTCTGTCATGAGGGTAGTAACTAGAAAAAGCAAAAAAAAAAGATTTGGAGGGAGCTTATCAGTGTAAGTTGCATAAAAGTGCAGTGGTCACCAGACCTAACCTAGAACTGGTGGTTATTATGTGGTGGTAGCTTCCACTTCAGCATAAGAATATTCTGAATTTACAGAGGCAATTCTTTCACTGACAATTGTCCAGTCAGGAGATAGGCTAGTATCCACCGCGCGTTTTGTGATGTTTATTAAGAGAAACCTACTGAAGGGATGGAGTGTCAAACAGTGACTCTAGAAAAGTTGTCAGCCAAAATCTCTGCGTCATCCCGAGAATCAGCAGAAAGTGCAAACCTGATCCCCTTTTAGGGAATCAGAAGTCTGGCTATAGAGTACTGTCATTAGCAGTGCACAGATGAATGGCCTCACACTTTGAACTCCAGTTTTGTGATGAATCTCTTAGGCTAACTTATAGTTGTTGGCTCCCCAGAGACACAACTAACAGGACTTTCATGTATTTGTGTTACAGATTTCAAAATTTTGGCAATTTCTTCACAAAGGGGAATGGCAGATGCTGCTTTATTCCTGAAGCATATGGCAAGTGCATTGTCCTCACTCTCTACATCACTAGACTTTTGCAGGTAGATAATGTAATACAGATGGCCTGGATTCCTAGGTACCTTTATGAAGTTTTGTTTTATGTGTCTGGCAGTGAGATGACAACACTGTAGCTCCCTGGAAGGCCTAGTTCTGCAAATAAGAAATGGCCTCAATCCTGGGCAAAGAGTACTTTTGGTTGGGAAGGACCTCTGGAGGTCTTTGGTCAACCCTGCACACAAAGCAGGGCCAACCTTAAAGTCCAAACCACGCGGAGTTGTGCTGGCAACACCCTTCCAATGACCCCACAACGTCAACACAGGTAGACACAGATACACCTCTGAGATGCCACCACTGATATTTTTGAAGCTCAGTGCTGTGCCAACTACACACTATTGTCCTGTGACAGCAGTTTGAATCCAAAGTACTTCAAGGCACAGTGAACAGTTTCAATGTGAAAACTGTGGGCTTCTTCTTTATTTTTATTTTAATTGCTGAGCAATCTAATAATTAGCTATAAAGTTGGATGCTATAGAGAGAACACGCCCTTAGGGCTGCATAAGTGAGTGTAATTCAGCTTGTCCTCACCAGCATGTCTGTCAAGAATGAATGAACCAAATGAATGGGCAAGTCAGATGTTGTCACTGTAGCACAACCAGGGTGAGTTGAAAGATCAACTCATTTGCACATTCTGAGCTTATGCTGTTGCACATGGTTTTGAATATGTAGAAAACCCAAAAGTTGGATGATCTATTTAAATGATCACTCGAGAAAATTCCTAAGGGTGCATGCATTTCCACACATAGAGCTGACACAGAAGGCAGACTTTGCCCAGTAAGACGTCTCCACCGGGGAAAGCATACCCTGAATTCTTATTTGGTTAGTTTCTTAGTTTCTCTTAGTTTCTTCAGTGCTAAAAGCAGTGATGCATTGGCTTGGCTTACATTAAAACATAGCAGCAGGCATCTGCTAAACCTGCAGCAGAGGGAGGAGGCTCCCATAGGTACACAGGGCCTAACCATGATGTGGAGACTCCTCAGTTTCGGTTTTTAAACAGTTCTGAACCACTAAAGTCACACAGGGATCATTTCAGTTGAGAAACGATCACACAAGAACATCTGATTAGATGAACCAGCCAAGAACAAACGTACCAGTCTTTACTCTCTTGCTGTGATATATATGCACAGGCAGAGAGCTTCCAAACCTGTGGTAACAAACCAGCGGGTGGCAAAGCACAGCCTGGCTGGAATGATGATGTAAAAGATCCTACCTGACCTTCAAGACCCATTCTGCTGCCTCAGCACATGCATGCAGCACACCCAGCTCATCCAGCACAGTCCACGCTGGCACGTGCTTGCAGAAGGATGGCAGCTCTGCAGGACCCTCTGCCATCTCTGGCTGAACAGTGTCCCAGATGCTGGTGTTCTTGAGTAAACCTTCAGTGGCACCTTATAGCCCAGCTCCAGAGACGAAGTAAAATATTTTGTCTTCCAAAGCTTCTCAATCTACTTACTCTTTCTACTACATTTACTCAAAGAAAGAATCTGATATTTCCTTGAAGTTGCTATTACAATGTGCTTTGAAGGAAAAGCTGTTTCCAGAGAGGCCCAAGGCACAGAGCAACTAAGGCAGCACTGGAATTCTGCAGTGAGGAACATGGATGTAAGCTCAAGTCCCCCCAGTTGTAGGTACTATCCTAATCCAACTCTTCCTGGTGATTCATTATACAAAAAGAGGAAAATTGAACACAGAGATACAACTACAGTTGAGTTCTGCCTTAGCTTTGGATAAGTCTGAGGAGCTTCCTGAGCTGTATTCCAGCAAAACAATTACTAGAACTCGTCATGCAGCCTTTTTTTCAGTAATCAGCCACCCAAATACTGTGGTTTGCAGGAACAAGTGGAAACTTTGAAGAGATAAAAGACATGAAAAAGAGCAGTGGTACAAGTCTTGATGGGGTTGTCATCTGATTCATCCTGACGAGGAGGAACCCAAAGATGAAGAGGAATCCAAAGAGAGCTCATGTCTATTTGCACTTGGCAAGCAACACTGCCGGAACTCCTACATTATTTATTTTAGTTCACTCAAATCATTTGATGTCACAAATATTCCCAAGAATGGTGAGGCTGCGTTGCCTGCACAGTGACAAAACAACTCAGCTTGACAAGAAAACCAGAATGATCATGACCTTGCTGAAGTCAGATATTCTGCCTAATACCACCTGTTGCAATGTCACCCTCAGTCTAACACAAAATCAGCACCTTCACTGAAGAAACAAACACTGTTCTCCCATTTATTGCCACAACAGATTAAGGTTACTTACACGCTGCTGTCTGTCAGTGACATTGTGTCTGCATCACTGGACATGCTCTGCTGCTCGCTGTCGTTGGCACTGGTGGCTGGGGCCAGAGCATATCCCGTGTTGACATAGTAAGGGTTAACAGGCTCTCTCCATGACCCATGCCTGGAAGAAAAATGAAAATGTCAAATTAAAAGGACACAATCTTGACCCTACTCCACTGGGTTCTCTGCATCACTGGGCAGAAGGACTCTGTCTTTGAGCCCCAGCATCGGTGACACACTACAGAATAAGCTGTGTTCATATTAAGTTGTACTGATAAAACCATGATTTGTCAAGACCAGTGATTTGACTGGAAGCAAAAGGGAATTCATAAAGATGATATTGTCAGAGTTGAAGAGAGGGAACAAGACTATTACAGCAGAAGTCCAGTTCACATTAGGATTTATTATTTCAACTCGTTAACTGCTTAGCAAGGACACTTTATGAGCACTGCAGAACATGTAAAAGCAGTATCTAGATTATCAGACAGTATCTTTCTTAGTAAAGGCAGGCTTCTTTCTAATCTCCCAACAGTGAACACAGCCCACCGATTCTATGCTTGCTTTTACATCCCACCTTACTTCCCTCCAACATGTTTGCCAAGGTAGGGAGCTAAGTAAGAAATGGCAGTTGCTTACAATGCTGAACCTGAAGCTGACTTCAGATGTCACACTCGGGTACATCAAACACTTGCAAATTCCCCCAGCAAGGACCTGCTTTTCCAGTGGACAATCTGTCCATGAATCTACAGAGGCTACTTTGCACACGATCCCACGTGCCTTGTCCTACAGACAGTTATTCAAGATGCAATCTCTAGTACACATCCAACTCCAGTGCACCTCAGATCAGTCACGCCACACAAGCATCTTGTCACTGCAAGTTGTTTAGAAATCCACCAGAAAGAGGATCAAGCTGAGATGTTCACACCAGCACAGCAACAAGCATCATTTAATCCCTCACTCTCCCTGCCTACCCCTCTGCATGAAGAGCAGACAGACATCACTTTATGAATTCCTGGGTTTTCCAAGCTCTGTTACCAGCTCTGAAAATCACAGTGACGTTTTATTTCAGAATACCAAGTTCATCTGCGTAATCTTTTGTTTAGTGACTCAGCAACAGGCACCTAGTTCATGTGGCTCAGAATGGACCTTGAGCAAACCCTGCCAAGGAGGACATATCACACAACTTTCATTTCCCAGTTCTTTCGTGAAAAGCCTTTATGCAGTGGTCAAAGTCCTACAGGCAACAAGAAACAGGCCCTGCCCTGATGAGTTTACCTTTAGATAAGACCAAACAAAAACAAAAAATCCACCACCACCACACCATACGAAAAACAGATGGATGGAGTGAAGGTGAGGAAGACACCAGCAAGGAAAAAAGTAGGCAGTTTTGGTGTATTTTTACAAAGTATGAACACAGGACAACCCTCACCTTGATAGCGCCTGCTGGTCTTATCACACCCGCCACAACATGACATGAACAGCAGACAACTCATTCAAAGTAGAGGTTTTCAAAATGACTTATTGATTCTATGGAATTTGGGATACAAGGATGGAAGTACTACCAAAGTATTTTAAAAGTGAGTTAGACGGGGTTACAGCCTTTGGCCAGCACACGGCTCGCACAGCTCCTGCTCACCCTGCCCTTCTGCTCCTGGAAACAGAACCAAACAATTTTCCTTGTAACACAAGGGGTCACGGACGCCACCATGTTCACAGGTCACTAAGAAAAAACGTATTGTTTTAGGCCCATTATGTGGTCAGTTAGAAGCTATTACCCTCCTGTTCTCACAGAGAGAAAACTATTATTTTGCTTGCCACAGAACAACAAAAACTCCAAGCTATTTCCCTGTGGATGATGGAGCTCAGCATAGCTGCAGAGTAGCGTAAAGAACATCTAAAATGGAGTCACCTGAGGTTTTCCACTACTGTTTGAGGCACAGGTGAGGTTTTGCACTCTGGTGTAGAACCGTGTCAGTTGGGTACGAACACTAACCTTGGGATGGCCAGTCACATCGTGGACGTGTCTGAGCACACAAACTTTTTTAAAATGTGCACTGAGGCAGCCTTATTTCTAACTTCCATCAGATTTCCAAGCAGATTTCCAGGGCAAATATTTAAGACGGGAAATAATTTGAACAAGTTCACCCCAAAAAGCAAAGCATAATAAGTGGAAACCTTACCACCACCCATTCACCAGTCCTCCCCTTACATAACGGGCAGTTCTGAAAATTAAATGAACACTGTGCTGTGTAACCCTCCTGTCAAATCTGATATGACAGTTGCGTGATGGAGGCAGATAAAACCTCTTAAATTGAGCTGAGAATGACGGATAGGTCAGGCCTTCCCTGCGGGCAAAGAGAAGGAAGCTTTTTGGATAACCCAATTAAAATATAACACCAACTTCTAGTGGACATTTTGCCAGGCCTCTCTGGAAGTGGCATGGATTATTCTAGCACTGTGTTAAGAAAGCAATACGATATACAAAACAAAAAGCACACATCAATCAATTTCTCCTTTGTATCCACTGATCACTTCAAAGGGACAGAAAACACCTCCAATCTCCCCAGATTAGCCCTGCTGATACAGCAATGCTTTCTGCTGGGATATCAGTGGTACACAAACCCCGTGTTTTGTTTTTTTTTTAATTGCTGTAACCCATACCTTCCCTTTTGGGAAGTGGCAAAATGGGAATCCACAGCATTCAGCATACTCTGCGTGGGAACAGACTTCTGTTCCTGCTTTCTGGAGCTTTTCTGGTGCTTCTACACAGTGGAAGCTGCAATGCTTCCTAGCCCTCCCATGTCAGCCCCGGCCCCGCGCACAGACACAGCTGCTTTCTTCCAAGCCGCACGCCCTTAAGTGCTTCCCTCTCGCAGAGGCCAGTGCAGGTGCTGGGCTGCAGGGAGGGCAGAGGAGGCCCTCCGCCGAGCCCTGCAGGAGCAGTGCTTTGTGCTGCGGTGGGAGGCACACCTGGGAGGCACACCGGGTCCCTGCTGAGCTCCTGCGGCCGAAACCCAGCGCCCTGCCCGTGCCTGGGGGTCCCTCGCCCCGGGAGCAGCTGGGACGTACAGGCTGTCCTGCAGCGCCCACCGGGGCCGTGGGCTTTCCACTGAGAACGCAGGAAAGAGTTTGGTCACAACTGTTGTATTTAGCTAAAATTACACACTTAAGCGTGTATACAACAGGGATTACTTCCATGTTAGCTCTGCCTCTAATACATCAATGCAAATGTAAACTTTCAGTAAGCATAAGTACATGGAAAGGGTATAGGATTTCAAAGCAATCATAACAGGTTACATTACTTTTGACGAATCCATCTGTATTCAATCCTTCTCTTAATGTTCCCTCTCCCTGACAACTCTCTTCAGCTGGCTCGTATCACCATTTGAATGTTTTGCGCTGTGCCTCTGAAGATCGCTTTCAACGTCTATTAGCAGGAAAACATTAAAGGAACATGGAGTCTAACAAAAAACCGGTCACTTCTGATCTGGGAGGGGAAGCTGCTTTAAAAGGGATACAGACACACTCAGAGCGATTTGAAATGTCAGCTAAAAACTTCACATACCGAGCTCTATGTGCTGATAAGGGCAATAAAAGGAAAGGTGAGCATTTAGTTAGACTTCAAAAAGATTCCTGCAGACTTCCGGAATTCACTTTAGACCAAAAATTCAATTATTTTTTTTTAGAAATTAACATGTAATGTTTCACACACTGCAGAAATAAAGCACTTCTCTTCTGCAGCTCTCAGTTGTTCAGCCCTCAGAGAAACCACATACGGAACAATCCTAATGAAGACCACAGTGACCCACGTAAGTCAGCTCGACCAGCCGCCTCTTCTTTTCATACAGCTCTCCACTGATCATTAATTTCATTAACGCTGACAGGGGCCAGAACAGTTTCAGAAAACCAGTAAGCATCTCCTTAAGGTCTCATTCTACCTGTTCAGAGTTTATTTGCATATTCTCTTGGCTGTACACCTTTACCTAATAGAATCACAGAATGGCTTGGGTGAGAAGGGACCTCTAAAGATCATCCAGTCCACCCCCCACCATGGGCAGGGACATCCCACACTAGACCAGGTTGCTCAAAGCCCCTGACTGTGAACACTTCCAAGCACTCAAACCAAGACCAGCACACAGAATTTCGAACGTGAGCACCATCAGATCTTGGAGCTTCGATGTAAGTGAGAAGCGAGGCAAGGGCAGGAAGACTGAAGAGGCAGATTACCTGCAGTTCTCCATGCATCGTGAGTCTCTGTGGACATCGTTTCCCTCCCAGCTTTGGTGTCCCAGTCTCCTTTACACAATTCCAAGTTCACAGCTATTTCAATTTAAATCAAAGATGCAAAGTGCCCATTTTTTTTGCCAAACACGCTTCTCTTTGCTCTGTTTGAAAACTGTAGGTCCGGCATGTTCTGGGTAAGAACTGCATCACCTTCAGCATCCACAGTGGGAGAAAGATCCAAACATCCTGTTTGCAAAGCCAAATACCCACGACACAGTTCTCAACAACGATATTCTTAATCCCATGCCATATTCTGAACCTTTGGTCCTCAAAGGTTGGGTGAGCTCTTTTTTCAACATCCCATTTTCTAGATGTCTTGAGCAATGAGGCAGCTGATGATCATCCAAACTTCATGAGTTGCCTTGGAAATCTCTGAGCTGCAAGAGAGGTGGGGATGGGGCTGTGTTCCAGGCAAGGACATCCCAAAAGCCATGCTCTGCAGATCTCTCCTTCTGTCAACATTTCCCATGTCCATTAAAAAAGTGACATACTTTCCTCCAAGAAAAAAAAAAAGCTTTCAAATTGACCACTTGTTGAGTCTGTGACTGGCGAGAAATAGTCAAACAGAGCTCTCCTACCTCCTTTATTTACACCTACCAGCAAGTGGGCAACTGTCACATCCTTCATGCAATACTGCATTTTGTTATCACAGCCAGTCAATCAAATTAAAAGGTGCACCGTTAGCTTATGATGTATGAGCTGAAGCATATTTAAATAGCAGGTGCTGACAACAATGACCGAGTGGCAGGGTTGCCCTTAAAACAAGAGATGTGAATGGTATCTAGAGAGAAGTCTGATTTAATTGCATTACTCTACCAACTCAAGAGAAAAGTCTCAGTTTCCAATCCATCTACCACAACCAAGGGTTGCACTGTACTGGGTATACAACTGTCGGAAATGCCCCAAAGCATCCACAGCGTTCTCCAGTAGACCATCACTGGTGTGTTTTGGAGCTAAGAATGAAACGTCTATGAAGATGCAACACTAAAATCTTTACTCTTGACGGGATTTAACCAGCACTAAAGACACAAAGTCTAGTCAGGAGGTTAAAACTGGGGATTTAGCTGATAATTTCATTGCAAATCCTCAGGGTTCCTCCACTCAAAACTCTTCCCAGTTACCATAGGCAGTCAGATACTGCTGTGCATCTGAACTTCGTCATTGCCAATGTCAAGCTAATCACATGTGTTCTAAGCAAGGGCAGCTTCTTCAAAGATGGCATCAATTCTGGACATGTTAATCTGTTCTTTGAGGTATCCAGATGGCTCTCACCAAGAAAGTTCACTTCTAGCTCTGCAGCCTGCGAGCGCAGCAGCCCGAGCACTCTGTAGAGCATTACAAAGAAACCAGATCAAAGTTCTGTCTTATACAAAAAAAAAAAAAAAAAGAAATCTGAAGTTTGAAAAGCAACAGCAGCCTGTCACTTGTAGGCTTAAAGATGACTTCTGCATGCTCCACCTATCAGGGAATTTATGATTACAGTCTGGCTTTTAAAAGCTGATTAAAAAAAAAAAAAAGATGGTCTTTAACGCTCCTTGCCTTTGCAAATCTGTATCTTCTTCCATGGTTACTCATCCTCCCACGCCAGAGGAAAAAGGGAAATAAATAAAAACTTAACTAAAAGTACAGATAAGGGCTCTTCGCCTCTTTATTTCTAAGGCATTCGATTCCATTGTAGGAGTACACTGAGATTATTTTATGGGTAGCTTCAATAATTATTGCTAAGCATTAAAGCACAACTACAAAACCTAAACCCAAGATCTAACAATCTAGGTTTCCAGTTTATGTAACTCCTTTGCATCTACCAAGGACATAATGCTTCTCAAGGCTAAGGTACAGAAGATGCATCCATTGGAATCAGTAATTTAGATCACAGGATACAGCAGGGTGGGCGAGAAAAACGATTTAGATTTTGTGAGAATCTAGGAAGGAGGCTGAAATAAAGGAAATCATTTGTTTGCTTAGTAGGCAAATAAAGACTAAATGGGCTAAGTATTTTGGCTGTACTGCCCCACCACCAACCTAACCTTCTTAAGAAAGGATTGCAGACAAGATGGTACAACTACAGTGTTCCACGGAAACTGAAGAACAAGTCCCTTGAGATTTCACCTGACCATGCTTCTACAGTGTCAGCTCTCCCAGCTCCTTCCTGACAGAGGCAAGCTTATGTACATTCTCACTTACCCCGATGTGATTATGTATTTCATCCACTAGTTATCCACAGTAAAACTGTTTTTGCCACACAATAAAGTCAAATCCTTCCTAAAATCAACACAAATCTTCCCTACAATAAGACCAAAAAGCTCTTTTACTTAATAGCACAATGCACAAGAAATTAATTAAAACAAAAGAAAAAATATGGACACCACCATGTCTCACATCAATTAACAGGCTGCTTGGATCGTATTCCTGAAATAAAGTAAAAGTAGCAGAACATTTTGTTCTGTATCTAGCAATAACAGGTATCCGCTCAGACTCACTGCAACATATTACTCTGAATTTACATCATAACGTAGCTTTTAAAGAAAATTATGAGATTATTAGTATCAATTCTTTTCCATTATGAAAGGTTGACATTAAATAGGGAAATTCTCTATAAAGTACACAGGATTTTTGCCTGCGTTGTGATTTGAAAAGGGCCTTACTTACTTGGAGCAGCCTGATTCCATCAGTCATTCAAAAGGCTCCATAGTGACCTGAGAAGCTACTAAAACCAGGGCACAACCAGGTTTCCCGTGTGCATTCTGGACACCCAGGGCACGTTGCTCCCACTCATAAGCCACACTCGCCTCTATCCATTGCATGTTGGACAATATGCCATAAGAGAATTCATATTTTTAGTATTTTATTGGAAAGGAAAGAATCCAGCTTACGCAAGGATGTGGTGAACATCAACACATGTTGCCAGAAAAAGTTGTCTTAATAACTAAGTTTGTGACTGACATTAAACTGCATCCTGAAGGCAGTGAGCAGAACTTGAAGCTGAGGAACAAACCCTCCTGACACCCCCAGAACACAGAGGGCTGCCCAGGATGACAGGCGCGAGGGGAAACATCGGGACAGAAGCACCAGAGCACTTTGAGGTCACATTTTGCATTAAAATAAATACAAGGGTTTTCAAATCCCAGGGCCTTGCAGTGTGCACAGGAGCTTGGGATCCCATCAGGGGAGGGATGCTGGGCAGGAATCTGCTCTCCCAATGTGCTCCAGCTGCCCAAGAGCCTGGGTGGGCACCAGCCCAAAGGGGGAAAAAAAATAAAAAAATAAAAAAATGAGTGGGGGTGAGGGCATGCTCTGACCATGCAAATGTGCTCCCCAGGGGCCACGGGGCTTGCTAACTTGGACATGTGCATGCAGGATGATAAGGCAGCCTCCTTTCCACCTGCTTAAACTGAGAACTGGGGAAAAATTTGGCCCCAGGTTGATAGGCAAGCCAGTTAGCAAGCAGAATTGACTTCTCAGCATGAAATTGCATCTATGGGTACTATGGCCAGTGATGTGCATGTGCTTAAGTGGGTGAACAAAGAGTGGCCATTTCAGACAGCACAGAGCAGCACCAGCTCCCAACTTTCCACTTCCCCAGGTGATTTTCCCAGGTATTTGGGTAAATCAGGGCAGGCAGGGAGGAGAAGCCATCTGCCCTGAGTTATGGGGTGCCCTGTGTAGGATCCCATGCCTTCACCCCATGGTTGTTTTTCCCTGAGCACGCAGGCAGCTGGGGGATGTACAGGGGTGATACAGGAAACTTTTCTTCCCAGAAGGGGCAATACAGTGATCGAGTTGCAGATGTAAAAATACCAGTGAATCTGCCAACCATTCAAAGCCCTCCACACCATGCCAAGCAAACAACCATCCATCCCTTCTTCCCAGCCTGGCTGCAGCTGAGGATGCTTCCTTGGCAGATGAAACACGCAGCCAAAAGCATCTCCCGGATTTCCAGACACCCACACAGTGCAGCTCCACCCCAGAGCATCCCCCTCGCCTGCTCTGCGAGCTCAGCAAGGGCCTTCGTGAAGCAAATTACTTCCAAATGCCTGCCTCTGAGGCGCGGGGAAACGAAGAAACACAGGTTTATACCTGGCTCTGCTCGTAACCTAGAGAAGGCAGCAACTCCACTTTAAAACACCACTGCCTGCAAACTATCAAATTAATCCTGGGATTTCAACAGCTTTTCTTCATTATTTTTCATCTCAACCAAACCACAAATTTACTTAATGACTAAACCAGGCAAGTGAGTACTTTGTTTTCCAGACAGCGGGAACCTTTCTAACGGGATCCAGGTTTTCGGAAAACGCATCCACCCAGTGTCACGCGAGGCAGAGGGTACATCGCCCTGATGTGTTGGCTGCGATGTCGTTGCCAGAGCCACCAGCACGGCAGCTGGGGTCGGTCCTGACAGGCGGCAGCAGCGCACAGCACGCGCTGGGCTGGGTGAGTCAGTGCCTCAAGTCGGACTCAGGGCCCAGGCAGGAGGAATACAATAAGAACACTGTGTTCCAGGAATTACTGAATAAAGAAGAGAGCGTGCTTTTGGCTAGCGGGATTCAGCGCTATAATTCTGTCTGCTGCTTTTCTTCCCTGTCTGAAGCAACATTGTTTGTCCACGCTTCTCTGAAATGGAAAGTATTTCCTCTTCCCTGCTCGTTCCAAAGAAAGATCTGAGGAGGCCTGGTATAACCAGGCATAACCGGGGGTTCTCCAGTGCCTCGGCTGCTCCTTGCCAAAGTTCCTGCTCAACAAGAAAGGGCTTACAAGATAAATTATGAGCAGATTTCTCTGCAAGCTCATTAACTGAAAACCAGGGCCTGTAGGATGAGTAAGTTTTTGGATGGGAACAGAACATCCAGCTTTGGCCAATGACTGCAGTGTGTCTCCTTCCCTCCTAGGCACCTACAGAGCCTCTCGAGCATTCAACGTGGGACGGGGCAGGTATGCGCCTACAGATCTGGGGACCACACGGGAATTACAGAGCCTTTGGAATCAAAGGCAAGTCAGGCAGTCCCAGCTCAGCTCTTCCTTATGTTGCTGAAGCTTTTCAGGAGGGCATAAAATCCAGAAATGCAATCTGTTCTCCATATTGCTTTCAGGGATACATTTCCTGATACTGAAATCAAAACAGCAATGTTGCTGATGGCTGAAATGAAAGGGCAAGATATGCAAATCAAGCAGGCTCCATTTGATAAAGACTAGTTAAACTTTGACACTAAACTGCTTGTTTGTATCGCTGGGCCACTTAACATGGGCTGAGCTGGACAACCACAGACTTCCTGGCCCCATTTAAATCTTCACTGAAACTATCAAATGAAACTTAATAATCATTACCAACGTTGCCCACAAGCTTGGTATTTTAATGAAAGTGCAAATCTGGGTGGCAAAAGAAACGGGTTGATGTCATACTTTGAACATCTATGAGGCCTGTGACTTAGCCCCTCAAAACAATCTAGGTTTGAGCCCTGAGAGCTTTGATGGAGGTGCACAGGACTACTGAGGATCTCCTAGTAATAACCCTGCACAAAACCCAACTTTTTTTCACTGAATAAGGTCTGCCACACCAATGCCCATGAAGCAGAAAGGTCTGCCTCCAAGCACAGTCACTCACTTGCGTCTTAACTCCTGAAGAAAGGAACCAAGAATTCCACCAGCTGAACAAGAACCTTTGAGGTGACCAAACTCCATCCCTTGCTGGTAACAAAACCAGAAACATGGAGGGCTGGCAAAGACCCGGCAGAGATATAGCTGCGTGTCAGAATTTTTTAAGTCTCCCAGAGGGGAGATTCAGCTGATTAGAAACATCCTAATTTTACCTCTGTGTATATTAAAGGTCAAGAAGTGGGATCAGATATTGGCAGCATAAATAAAAAACAACTCAGTAGAGCACAAGACCCTTCACAAAGACATTTCATACCTTCACATTAATGATTCCTGCAAAGGCTTATTTAACCTCACGTCAGATTAGGGAGTGCAGGTAAGTATAGAGCCAAGAGACCATTAGATCAGGGCAGGAAAGACTTTCCATAGGAGACTTCTGCCTCCACTCAGTACTTTATAACTAGCGGGAATTCGTACGCATCAGCTGACCGCCACCATGAGTTCTCTGGAGGTTCACAATTCCCCAGATGGGGTCGTTAAAGGATACTTGTTGGATCGCATTAACAAATAGCAAGCTGTAGCAACAGCAGAATACTGGCAAGCTGCAAAAAGCTTTTAAACTTCCTCTGTCATTTACTGCTCAGCTCTGAAGAGATGTCAGCATCAGAGTAAACATATAAATCATAACTCAGTCTCCTGGTCTCTACTGGGAGCCAGTAATCTGACGTTCCGTTCTCCACTTGCGCTGACCTGGCAGACGTAATGCAGCGGCTGGGGCAAGGTTGGGGCGGGCTGAGCGATAAGCTCTTTTGGCCAGGTCCATCACGGAGCGACAGCAGTGACAGGTCCCCGGGGGAGCTGCAATAGCGACAACCAGAAGGCATGAGACACACAGAAACTGGTCTAAGGGAGACAGAGGCCCTTAAAAAGAATCCTGCCTTTTTGATACATATTCTTCTTTTTTTAAGAGTTTAGCAGATTAACAGCAAATAACTTGCTACTGTGCTCCAGAAAATACGGAGGAAAGTTAGTCGTGTGAGAGTGTTACTGAACCTTCCTTTTAAACTAATGTAACTGTTTTAGATGCAGAGTGAAGTCTTCATTCACAGTCCTACTTTGGGACAGTCACCTAACCTTGCATCCCCAGCAAGACCTGGAACCCAAATCATCCATTGTTGCATCAGGATCACAGGAGGTCACATTTTAAAGCAATTTCTGAAGTCAGAAGACTCGGTTTCTACTTTCTTGTAGCTGTACTTTCACAAAGAGATCTAAATTCAGTGGCTGACTGACAAACCAAAGAATTCAGAAATAAGAAAGATCGAGATCAGCAGCATCTGAAGCCAGCCAGCACCTGTCAATTAACAATGCTGATTAACTGCATATACCTTGAATGTAACTAGGAGGAGCCTGTTAGGCACGCTCAGCTCCCAAACATGACAGTATTTCCAGAGGTATTCCAGAGGAGCCCATGCAGGGACAGGGGGTCTGGGGGGAGCTGCCGCCCGTGGGGGACCCAGGTTGGAGCAGTTTGCTGATCGATGGACCCTGTGGTACGGACCCATATCTGGAGCAGTTCTTGAAGAGCTGCTGCCTGTGGGAAGCCCCCACAGGATCAGTTCGGGAAGGACGGCATCCCGTGGGAGGGACCCCACAGCACGGGGGATGAGAGTGATCAAGAAGGAGCGGCGGCGAAGAAGCGCTACAGACTGACCGCAGCCCCCATTCCCCTGTTCCCCCGCACCGCTCAGGGGGAGGAGGTGGAAGAGGGTGGATGGGGGGGAAGGCAATTTTGGTTTCCTTCCTTTGTTTCTCACTTCTCTAGCTTGTTACTAATAGGCAATAAATCTTACTGTCTCCCTACTCTGAGTCTGTTTTGCCCTTCACGATAATTGTTGAGCGATCTCCCCATCCTTATCTCCACCTTTGAGCCCTCTGCATCGTATTTTCTCCCCTTTCCCTTTGAGGAGGGGGAGTGAGAGAGCGGCCATGGTGGAACTTGGCTGCCCACCCGAATAAAACCACCACACTGTGTTAAAGCCCTGCTCAGAGAAGTCCTGTGTTTGTTTTTTCTTGGTGCACTTTACAGCAAGTGAAACTTCACTTTAAGAACTATGCTGGGGTTTGTTGTTATTTTTGCCTTACAGAATTCTTCTGTTTTGGTTCTTGTCCATTAGAACAGGCAGATATATGAGCTTTTACCTTTATTACACAAATTCCACAGTATCTTTTCATCTGGTATGCATTATTGTGGGGATATATATGAAGTACCATGTCCATTTAAAGTGCTGTAAAAGAGCTGTTTGAACTCTCATTCCATTCCTACGTATCTTTATACAATTAAAACCAGTTGACGGTTCCGTTTAGGAGAAATAAGTGACAATGCAAGCAATGTGCTTTTGTTCTAAATAAATTAGCCACTGTCCAGATAAAAGCCAGCTGTTTTTTTTTTTTAACCTCCATTTCTTAAAGACACAAGGTGATCAAATTCTATGAACTTCTGATCTCTTTTTACCTCCTCAGAATTCTTGAGTACAACCTATTTGCTGACACTCAGCCAAATTAAAGAGAGGAAGGAGGCTCCAAAGACACTGCAATAACAAGTGAAAACGGGAAGGTTCGGAAAGACTAAGTGCTGTGAACAATGACATGGCTGTGGCTGGATCTCAGCCCTGACAGGCAGCAGAAAATCTGCATGGAGGAGAGATTTTACAATTGCCACAAATGCAAATGCAAAAAAAAAAAAGTTTCAATTTTAGCTGATACCTTCACAGACACTGCAGTCAACACAGATGCATTGCAAAAGCCAGGTTTTGGGGGCCCCAGTGCCGAGACCTGGTATAGTTCTGCATTTTGGATGGCTGTCCCAAACCACCTGCAGTTGACAGGACGTGTTGCTGCTACCGTTTGTTGCTCTTCTATGGAATCGGAGCCCAGAGCAGTGCGGCACAAGTAACACCGCTAGTTTGAACCACTGCTACGCACTGAAGTCATCTCAGCTGCCCTGGCTGGAAATGAAGTCCTGTGGATAAAGGAAAAGAAAAGGCTGTTTTCTGTGTAGGGCCTGGAATGTGAGAGCTGTGAAACACTGGAGCTCACCTGCGTGACAAATACTGCATCTGTTACAAAATGCGTATGTGCGATACTACTCAACGCAGGATTTCATTGCCCAAGCAGGTATTACAAAAATGCCTCATTAGTTTAAAGGCTTCCTTCCCCTGAAGATAACAGGGCAAAACAACCTACAGTTTTGAAAAAAAAAAAAAATGTTTTCTGCTCTTGTACCCATGAATCATGCTACTGATTACTGATCCTGCACTATCTCTGCAGAACTTAACCTGCCCATGGCCCAGGGTAAATGGATTGATACCCTTCTTTTCCTCTCTCTTTGTACTTTATCTAGCTTACATCACCCAAATCTTATCCTGAGTGCAGCATAATTCACTCTGCTGGAGATTACTCTATGGTACTTCTCACAAGTGAATCTTGTATTTAATATTTGTGATGTTATTCTGGAGAAAGGAAAAGCCTTAAGTATTAAAAGCTAACTGCAATGCTGAAATAGTCAAAATTTTCTCAAAATTTGGATGCTTAATCTGAAATGCTCTGGGCCTAATAATCAGCATTTTTGTAAGACTTCAGCCTTACATGTGCATGCTCAGCACGTCAGTAAATCTGAGCTGGGGTCTTGAGTTGAGCATGGAAAAACTACAACATGTGCTACAGGGATGATGCTAGGGAGATTTGTCTTACAGGATGTCTCTGGCAGAAACCAGCAGGGAAACACCTGGGTTTTTCTGCTTGTATCTTCTGCCTCTTTGACTGCAAGACTTTTTAGTAATGTCAAGAGGTAATGCAGATGCCTGGTACACCTTCCTTCCTCCTTGCTCTCTGTTTCTTCCCCCAGCACTATCCATCCCATGCACTGAACTAAGCAAGAAACCAAAAGAAAAAGAGTCTGTGATCACAAGCATCAACAAGTAGCTACAAAAGTAGAAACAGCTATGAAATTCCCTGTGATAGCACCAGCAGTCTTACAGCATCTGTGTCTTCAAGGAGCATTCAAGGAGCATGTCTCTCCTGGTTCATTTTATGGGTTCAGTAATACGGTTAAGATCACAGCCCTCAGAGATTACTGAGGGGCTAATCTCTGGCTGAGATTAGTAGGTTCAAACTCCTTATGATACGGACAAAGTGAGAGGCATGCAGACAAAGCATACCAGGTAAGCAGTGTTTCCCTCCTACATTAATAGGGTTGCGCTAAGGCTGAACCCTTAGCTACAGCACCTGAAAGCTCCTGGGAGCATCAGAAAACTCCCTCTTGGTTTCAACACCCCCTACAGCCTCCTCCCTTGGGAGCTCCCAGGATCACCTGCTCGCTGCTGGAGGATCTCACTCTCCTTACCGCCTCCCTTTTCTTTGCCCCAAATGCCTTTTTTTTTTTTTTTTTTTCTTTCCCTGAATGCATTTTCTAGATGATTAGAGAAGAGAGCTGGCTCACCTAAAGATCAGCACTTGAGACTCCAAAATCAGGAGCAGCAGCAACAGGAACTGCAGTTTTCAGCCTCCGAAGTCTTAGCCACTATTATCTTTGAGTGAATATGCTTCTCAGAGAATCTGGCTGCCAAACTGTAACCATCTACAGCAGAACTTGTGCAATTTTCAGAAGCTTATATTTTAGCCAAATTTGGGTGGATTCTCACATGGATAGCAAAAGGTATGTTCCCCAGCAATCCACTTGCCAAATGATACACCCCTGCTTCAAAGCATGAAAGTTGGAAGGTTATCAATGGAAAGTAAACTGTCAGACTCTGACATGAGCAAAACAATGTAATTTCCTCCCCCTCTGTTTTTGCTGAAATTTGCCAAAATAATTCAGCCTTAGGCAGAATCTCAGTATGGAAGAATACCAAACAACCCAGTCTGATAAAGATATGAGCAACTACAACAAAGCTTTATATAATGGGAAATGTTAGGCAACCGTGCCTGCAGCCATTGCCGCCAGCTCTGCCTGTATAGTAAGGGAGCAAGATTTTAACATCGCTATTAACCCCCCCACAAAACTACAAGCAAGGCTGCAACATGATTCATAATATCCTTGGCATAAATTTTGATCGCAAAGTTGATGAAAGCACCCGGCCCCAAACCTGTGTGCGAAAAACATAGATGAATTAAACAAAACGTGCAGGAGCTTGTGACATCAATGCCTGAGCCTGTGCCCTTGCATTTACAGCTGTGAGGCTCTCTTGCATGACATGATGCGACAGCAGAGAGGCTTGGCTTGAACTTCTGCTGACAGTACCTTGTCACATCCAGGGCAAGAGAACAATACTTGCCAGTGGTTCTTATTATAGGACTGATCTTTCTGAACTATGTATATATCCACGATGCACAATTCACGCCTTGAATAAGTGAGCAAATAGATAGTCATCTGTTTTGCGTGTGAGCGCTTGCTAACACAGCAACTGCTCAATGCCATCATCTTCTCTGCTCAAGACAATAACAGATGTCTGGCATGCTGAAGACGTGCATTTGTTGCACAGCTTTAAGCAAATCATAAATGAAATTATCAGTTCCACTGCTGGTGACTTACAGGCCCTCCACGTGCAGGATCACGGCCGATTACCTGCCTGGGGGGACCGCCTGCCGGAGGGGCAGACTCTCTTACCATGGTGTTTGACCTCTGGATCTTCAACTCCCCAAGTCCTCTCAGTTGCCCCACTGGAAGTCTGCCTTAGCCCAGGTGAAGGAGCAGAATAATTAATCAGGCTGCTTCTCTGGCAGCAAAAAAGTGGCGTTCCCAAGCAACAATTTCTTGACAAAACCTGCCTAATACCCCCCAGGGTTTTTTCTCTGGGAAAAGTTAAGGAATTGGTTGGGACAAAGAAATACCTGCACATGTCCTTGACTGCAGCCAACGCCAGAAGATCAGGAGGCTGAGCCTGTCTGTGAGCAGCTGTCCCTGAGATCAGGGAAAAGAATCTTCATTTACTGATGGAAAAGCAGTTGTAAGCAAAAGCCTTTTAGGGATTTTATTATTTACCGCAAACAGAGGAGATAGAGGGCCATGACAGCTCCCAGGACACTGGTCAGGAAGACTTAGGCCTCTTTTTGGGGAAGAATGCCAGTGCTGAGGAAGACTTCTGCAGAGGGTCAAACCCCTTGACATCGAACTTCACTGAAAACATGGTAAGAAACCAGACAGGGACTATAGCCCCTGAGTGGTGTCTGAGAGAGGAGATGCCTGTCAGTGATGAGGAGGACCAGGACACCAGGTTTGTGATCAAACATCAGGGGAGAAGTGAAGTGATTTCTTTTCAGGGAAAAGTTGATACTAGCTGGGAAATCCAAAGAATCCCTTGTCTCTCACTCTCTTGACAATTTAAGAACGAATTTGCTGCAAAAGGTTAGGTTGGTGAAAGTCAGATCCTCCAAATCTTTTCTGATCCCGATCAGTGCCGCTTTCTGAAGGGAGCAGCACCAACAGTCCAAGGCCACCCACCCAGCAGAAAGTCAGCCATGGAGAGCTGGTGGAACAGGGGTTCAAACAGAAGTCTAAAACATGTGGAACTTTTAGTTCTAGAGCACGAAAAGATTTTGACCCAGTTTCAGATTTTAGATCCATCTCCTAAACAAAAGCAGCTGAAGTTTAAATGAGCCAATTCTGCAGATCATTACGCTGCTGTTACACAATTCCTTCTAATCCCTGAAGTGGGGAGGATGTGCCAATGCCAACCCAGGCACATCTTTTCATTTCAGCTGGACTTCCAGCCTTTCCACTGAAGATTTCCTTCTGTTAAACCATTCCTGATGAATGCCAAACACTAAAATCTCCCCAGCATTTATTGTAATTTATCTGGCTACACCACCACAAGTGCCTAAATCTCCCTTCTTGGTCAGAGAGCTATCTAAACCAGAGGTCTCCAAATCTTCCAGCCTAATAAACATTACAAAGGCTCATGAGCCCCTACGAGCAGTAAGGGAGAGATTGTTCGCTCCACAAAAGGAACAAAAATGACCAGCCATCCCCTGCTGGCTATTCTCCTCCCCTGAGAACTTGGTCTAATCCCCTCCACCCTACAGCCCCTAAAAGACAATGTGCCAAGGAAGGGGAGCAACTGCTGCGCATACTGATTCCCCCGTCTCGGCATCGGTTCCTGGAGGATCACTGCCAGCCAGCTGCAGGAGCAGCTCCCTCTGTGCAGCAGTGCCAAAGCAGAAGGCTCCTTTTCATCCCTTCCTCTCGTGGACTGCCCAAAGAAACCACCAGGCTGGTTGTACCTCTCCCAGGTTCAAGCGTCAGCAGAGCTCTTCCCACCACCTCTCTGTGTCTCCGAAAGCCCAGCAGACGAAAGGGACGCGGAACAGACGCAGCTCCTGCAGCCGAGCCAGCCACAGAGGCAACTTGCACTCATCCAAATGTCTGGGGGAGAAGGCAGAGGATGCAATGCCAAGGAGCACATTTATGCTTCTCTCCCAACGCTGAATTTGCAAACACAGCACCCTCTGGGTGACGAGGTACACATGCTCGTTGACGAGCCATGCGGGGAGCTAGAGCTCATAGCACAAAAAAAAAGGAGGGAGGCAAGCCAGAAACACCGGGTTACAGCAGCTCTCAAAGCCACTCCTGTGCACTCAGGCCTGCAGTGCCAGGGTCAGCCCTGGAAGCGCTGCTGTCTAAAAGAAGCCACAATTGAGAAGGTAACATTATAAACCTATAAAATATGGTTTTACTGCTGCTGACTAGCTGGGACATGCAGAACATGTGTTGCAGGGAACATTGCATGATTTTATTAGCAAGCACAAAGCTGTTCATGCGGAGTGGCCCAAATGGGGTGGGCTGAATTAAGAGAACAATAGCAGTTCATCAGATGGCCCTTCCTTTCACATGTCTTCAACTTACCATGCTAACAAATACTTAAAGCAGCTTGGAAATACATTTTCATCTGAAGAGCCTCACGTTATTAACACATTAGATTAAAATCAAAATAATTGACGATGTAACATACTCCTGATGCTGTTCATTAAATGACTAAATCGAAAACATCAGCACCCAGCCAGCCTCCTCCTCTTTTTGGAAACTCACTTGCGATCAAGTGACTATTTGCCTGGTTTAGCCCAAGCCAGCACTCCGCAGCCCTGCTGAAACTAAGCGGGATGGTCCTGCAGCACTACACACGCTGCCTCGCGGCCCAGGCGCGTGAATCAGAGGAGAGCTGTGGACCCCTTAAGCAGGTCAGGGGAAGATGTGCTCAGATCCAGACCAATCCGAAAGGAAAAAAACACGTTGCGTCAGAGTTTAATGCTAACCATGTTTCAAATTTGATCACGGATTCCAGTTCCCCAAATAACAAAACAATAGACACCAAAGAGGAAAAGTGGAAACTGCTGCTTGGGGAAACTTGCCACAACATGCTGGCTGGAAGTGTGCTGGGACATAAATCCTGCTCCAGCAGGGCTGCGGCTCGGCACTCCAAGGGCTCAGCAAGGCAGCCTGCATTAAAGGGAAGGCTGCCTGCTGCTCTGCCTGCTTCCGTCCCCATTTCATTTCCAGCACTCCTTGCAGTGTCCAGCTGATGCACAGGATTTATGCTGCTCAGTTACCGTGGGCAGGAGAGATGGGAATAGATGAGCAGAAGAGACGGGACAGCACAGAGATGGGCGCAGTGAACCCAGGGCTTGGGAGGGACAAACCTGGAAAGCCACGCAGTGGACTCTGGTTCGGAATGTCCTCCTTCTAATGGGTTCCTGCAGCATCTTTAGGATTTACAGTTGCCCCTCTCTTATTTTATGACATTTTCCAAGAATTTGCTTTCAGAACAGTTGGGTAGGTGAGCAGAGATGACACTGCTTTAGATGTCACGCAAGGAACAGCCTGCATACTGGCAATGGCTGAAATTACAGATTTGCCACAGGACACCAGTACAAATGATAGAGCAGCAGAGCCCTGATTTAACCTTTGTCAAAGAATTCCTAATCTCCTCCAAGATTAGACTTTTGTTCTTCTTAACTGCCAGCCAGACAAACGCCACCTAGACTGCAGGGGGGGAAGCCAGGCCCACAAACACAAATTAATTACATCAGCCGTAATTCACACCTCTGGCTGCTTTTGAAGCAACCTGCTAAGTGCTTTTGCATAAGAGAGTTGGGGAAAAAAAACAGCAGTGTATCAAACTGAAACACAGACTTCTATAATATCCCTGTGGGTGATTTCACACAGATGCAGTTGTTTCAGTGCTGCTCTGCATGTTTGTCAACTCATCGAGTCCAAGAGGACTCCTCCAGGATCTGCCACGCCAGGAACACAATGGCCATTAAGCGAGCACAGCATCACTTCACCAACCCGCGGTCCAGTCTCCTTTTCACACAGAGATCAGGCAGAGGAACTTCGCAGCAGCTGCAGATGGACAGGGCAAGCCATGCCAAAGGGATGCTGAAGCTTTACTAAGGAAGACACCATTCCTCAAGGGCTGGAAAATCCCACATCCCACTGTAAGGCTGAACATATACTCCCCGCAACCCCATGCAGCTGAGAGCGGGGAGGCTTCCAAACAGCACCACTGTGCAAACAATAAACGAGTTTAGCTCAGGCAACTTCTGCGGTATGACCTTGAGGCAAGCAGTGTGACGCTGCCTGCAAATCTCCGGAGAGAGAACTCAGCATCGCTTGTGGGCAGGACAACACCAGGGACCTGCACTGTTGTTCCCACTGGTTAGCACCCCAGAGAGAAACTTTTAAAGATTCAGTCAGTCCCATGCTGATGCTGCACAGCTTTCAAGGGAGAAAGACAATCCTGTTTTCCTATAAAGGAAAAGAAATCAGAGTGGCTCAGTTTGCCCTGACAGGAGAACCCCATCATGTTTACAGCAACTGCTGAGTGGAGGGGCAGACCTGGATGTGCCGTATCTGATCCAGACCCCGAATCATGCAGCCAACTGCAGCAGCAGCACCCAAAGGGATGCTCCAGCCCTCGCTCCACCTCCTTCCTGCTCCTTCCCCTCTGCTGCTACAACCCAGACAACTAAAGATAGGAGAAAAACATTGGTAGCTCAATGATGGATGGGTGAAACCTTTAAATGTATCAGATTATCACTACCCGGAGGCTGATGAGGGAGATAGCGGCCCAAAGCTCATCCTGCTGGAATGGCATGTCAGCAATGCCAGTGGCTTTCTGCTTCCCCACGGGCGAGCGGAGTGGCAGGGGACAGGATGGGCGCACGACTCGGCCCTCCCAACTTCCCTACCTACCCCAGCGCTTGCAAAAACTTCCAGCCATTTTTGCAAGTTGAGTATCCCTGACAGCTTCCTGACACGCTGTACTAGAAGAACTTCCAAACCAACTAGAAGATGAAAAAAGAAAAACCCTATGGACTAATTGCTTAAGATAAAACTACCACTTATCTCCCAAATGATTACACCTGACCCTTTGGTGCACGGCAGTTCTCCTGTGAATAAAAACATAAGCTATTTGCCCAGGGTGGGATATTCATGAGGGCCTGTAGGTGTGTCAAGACAAGGTCAGTAAGGAGAGGTTTCCCCCCCCCCCAACAGTTACAGCTTGGAAAAACAAGCAAGAAGCAAGCCTCCAGGCCCTCAGATTACATTCCTGGTCTGCAAGAGAAGCAACAAACTGCAAGTCAAACACAGGCTGAGAACAAATGCTCCAAGTCAAATATATTAATCAATTAGATAATTGGAATGAAAAAAGATGATCAGTGCCCCCAAAGAGGATGTTAGAGGTTATCAGGAAGAGATGTGGTAAAGCTGCCAAAGACAGTTGTCCTCCATGAAATATGGAGGTTACAGGGTGGTGAAGTATTAGCACACGTCAGCCAGTACCCGTCCTTCCTTGAACGCAGGATTCTTAGGACTGGAAGCACACAGCTCCCAGGCCGATCTTCAGAGGCACGTTCTAGACCTCCACCAGGAATGAGAGCTGAAAGGTCCTAGACAGAGCTGGTGATCTGTGCAAAACCAAACAAATTCACCTGCCAATAACTGGTTATTTCTGTCCTCTGACCAAAAAGCTCCCTGCATCAGGGCACACGTGTTGCATTTCACACGTGGATCCTACAGCAGCGAGCCCGTGTAATGACAGCAATCACCTCTGTGCAGAACCTGCCTCTCAAACCCTGAGACCATCGCAGTTATAACAACACTATGGCTACTACTGAAGGCCAAAATCTTTCTTTGCATAGACTGGAAAGAATCCCAGCAATTTCAATGAGAGGAATCTCCCTCCCTGCCTGCAATCTCCTGCAGATTTTCAAAGCAGTTCCTCGACGCTGCCTAATTCCAGCTCAATATACAAGCGAGTTATTTCAAACATTTTCAGCCCATGTTGTTGTGTGCCAAGGTAGAGTTGGGTGTGAAGAAAGGATTCATTTAGTTAACTCTGTTTTACTCAGCAAGTGGAACAAATTTCATCACCCCCTACAAGTCCATTATGTATTCTATTTATACCACAAACATTTGGTGCACAATTCAGGAACAGCAGGAACAGGTGATGTAATGCACTGTACAAACAACATTCTATTCATACAGTGGGAAAATAAAGTGCATTCTCTTGGTTTCTTTGATCACACTTAAAACAATCAGATTAGAAGTCACAGATAACCCAATACATACTGGAGATGAAAGGGCTCTGGAGAAATAAATCACCCAAAGTTAGATATTAAGCAAGATTTCTCTCTCAACAATCAACTTATCTGTGGATAGAGGAGGAATGACCATGTGGTTTCAAAATCCTGCCAGGCATTTTATTTATTTTTATAATACCATAAAGCTACTCCACCCACTTTTTTCAGAATGAACGTTGCATTACACAACACATCAAAGAGACTTTATGGCCTAAATTAAGCAATAAAATAGTTGAGATTGTGCGTTATGCTGAAAATTGGCTGGCTTCTTGTGCCTGGTGAGACGGGAGGTGAACAGCGCAGGTTTCCAGAGCACCTGAAGAAAGCTTGGGGCGGAATGGCCTGAGGTATCAAAGTGTGTGGCACTTGCATTTAACAAATCAACATCACGTCTGAGGCCTTCAGTGCCTGCTGGGACCCCCTCCCACCCAGGGGATGGCACTAACGCACAAAAATCCGTCACAAGGCACGGGACATGGGCGCCGGCACGAAACACTGCTGCACCCATAGGATACGGCACCCTTCATGCTCACGGTCTTTAAGGACTGATTTGCAGAGAAATCTCTGTGTTGGAGGCTGGGGGCTACAAGAACGTGGTTCACCTCACCTTCAGCAGCAAGCTGTGCCTTGGGAAAAGGATAATCTGTGGGAGACAGCAGCTGGTAGGGCTGCTGCTCCTGCACACTGCACTGCCGGCTCCTCACCCAGCCCTGCCTGCCCACTGGCTCCTCCCTGGCTGACACAGACAGGGGAGAAACGAGGGCTTTGGGCATCATGACAGGAGAAAGCTGGTGGCCACATCGCTTTGCAGCATGGCAGAGGCTGTGCCGAGTTTCCAGGAGCAGCTCTGGAGGTGCGAGGAACGACACTGTGCAACGACACAGGCGCGCTGGCAGGTTCTGCGTGCTGGTGTGTGCCAGTCCTGCCCCCGCCGCTCTCTAACTAAAAACAAGGTTAAAAAAAAAATAATTTGGGCCCTATCATGCTTTTCTGCAGCCTGACTCATAACTGTTTGATCTCCCAAGGCTGGCAAGAGGTGTTGGAGCCTGCCCCATGGAGCCCCCAGCGCTGCAGCCAAGCACCAGCACTGACGAGCCAGACTCGAGCCGCTCCTCGCATCGGTCAATGCGGCCACTGTTGGGCGTGCTGACTCACCGCCTTCCCCGAGAGCTGTTCGACACCCCTGCTCTGTCAAACCAGCAAAAATAAAACCAAATAATTCTATGTTTGTGGAGAGTTAGCATAGCAAAAAGAGGGTTTTTGTCTGAAGGTTTTGTTTTGAGGTGGTTCCTCAAGGTAAACTTTTTCAGGCGGCAGAATTCGGGCCACATGCTTCTGTGGGAGACTCTCAAAGCGGCTCCTGCTTCTAATTCACGCTCTAAAGACGCAACGAGGACGATATTTAAACCTACAGACTGCATTTAAGGAAACACACACACACACGAAAAAATGTTCTGGAAACCCTCAGGTATGGGAGCAGAGCCATTCATAAGGCAGCCTGGCTTGGCACAGTGTCTCCCAGGGGTTCAGATGGGAATGAGAGGACTTTTAATTTCCAATTTTCACCTCTCTTACACGAGACTTGGAATCCCAGACCGGCTGTGTCAATCCACACTGCATCTCACCCCACAGGTCCCCAGAGCTGCACCTGGCCTCAGCACAGCTCAGGTGTAGATGAGGAGGTGACAGTACCCAACCTGACACTTCTGTTCCTGCTGCTGAAAAAACCAAACCCACCCGGAACTACAGCAAGGAACTCCACAATAACATTTAAGTTCAATTACGTAATAATTTTCATGTCCCACAAAGGACCAACAGCACCCTCCTTCAGCTGGAGAAGGACGAGGACAGCGTCAGAGTGGGCACGGGACGTGGCCATGGAGAGGTGAGCCTCCAGGCAGGCCCCAGAGGAACACCAACTGGGTTTGGCCCAGGGCAGCAGCACACTGGGCGTAAGAACCCGCTTCCTGGGTAGAGACCGGGCTAAGACACACTTTTGGGCCGCAAAAACTCCCAGTTTGGCCTGCTCAAGCCTGACTATCCACTCCAGATACCACCCCACATCAATAAGAATGGGGATTCTATCAACTTCCTCCAAGGTGCCATGTTTAATTAACTGATTTTTCTACAGTATTTAGGAATGCCAGGAAGCTCCAGCCTGTCTTCTGATTGCATTTAAGCAGTTCTGTTCGGCCCTATTCTTCCCCAGACTTCATGTGCTATGTCAGAATAAAGAGCTACCACTACCCTGCCACAAAGACGGCAGCTGTTTGATGCGTATGTGTTTTAGGGAAGAACAAGTCAGTCTTCTGCACAAGACATAAATAAGGTATTGAAGGTTTCCAGTTTCTTTGAAGGCCTCCGGAACTTTTACGAACAAGTCACCTGATGCAATTAGGAGTCATGGTGGAGTCCCTGAACTTATCTCAATCAGACACTCTTGATTTCCTGTTTGCGGCATTGACAAATAAAAAGCTCTAGGTTACAGGTAATTACACTTCACAGAGGACAACAATTAAGAAATAGCCAATTACATTTTATAAGCCCAGGATAATCAAAAGCTTCCTCAAATATCTAGAGTTCTAAATAAGCATTTAGAAATGGTAACTCCCAACAAATTGCAGGTAATTTAGAGTAATTTCCACAGATGACATATTCCCTATCTCCACTTAAAACCTTCAAACTCAGTTCTGAAAAATACTGCACGAGTTGCTGGAATGTATCACTGCTGATTTCTAAAAATAGTGGGCTGCCCATTCCCACCTCCGCCGGCTTTGGAGGCAAGATTCCTAACCTTTGGTTGCCGTACTGCAAGGAAGAATTCACTACCAGAAGCAGGGATTTTACATCGGCTACTAAAAAAGATATGGGCGGATCCTCCTGCAAATTACAAATCTAAATAACAACAAAAATTCCGCTCCTATTTATGTTATTTGAAAATCGGCTCTATTTCAATACAACAAGATTTGAAATAAGCCTTGAAGGTTTTAAAGGAACAGTCACCTGCTTTATTTGTAACCCAATGCAGCAGCTCCCACGCAGTCAACGCACAAGAACCAAGATCAAACGACAAATTAAAAATCATTATATGAAGGAAGGAAAACATGCCTTTCTCATTTTTAAAGCTTAACCTTTTAGACGGGAGATTTAAAAGGACCCCTAGAGGAGCAGAGGCTGACATGGCAGTGATCTAGCGAAGATGATGTTACAGCACGGCAGTTTCATTTCTCACTTTCAATGCAAGTTTTTGTCGGGGTAAAGAACTCCTTTTCCTTGTTCATGTGGCGTGGGTTGCTGGAATTACCTCAGAGCAGAGCTCTCACAGTATTTCACGACTCTTTCCAACGATGGCTCCCTGTCTCCAGGCCACCGCTCCAGCTGTTAGTGCCATTACTGCAGCTGTATTAGGTTCTGCAGGGCTCAGAGTTGCGTAGAAGCTGATGAAGTCCGTAAGACACGCATGTGACAGACAAGGATTTGCTTGGTAGTTATTTAAGAACTAAAATCACAGAAGTATTGGTTGGAAGGGACCTCTGGAGGACTCGAGTAGTCCAACCTCCTGCATGAACCAGGACTGCTGTCAACACCAGGTAAGGCGGCCATGGCCAATGTACTTACTGAGAGCCTGCCTATTTTAAGAGATCTGGTGAGAGAAGTAAAATTATCATCAACTACGGAGAGATACTGGAACTGCCTTTTGTGATCTTGCATTGTAAGGACCAATGAAAGAGCAAGGAGGGAGGATTAACGCAAGGAAAGCCAACAATATGCTTGAAAGAGAACGGGACGAGCTTCACCACACTTCCCTCCAAGAAATGACGCAAACCTGGTTCGTCCACGTGGGAAGCAGGAGGCAGGAAGAACAGCAAAGAGCTAGTAAGGCATTCCTCTGGGACGCAGAGGGCACTTGGACCTGAAACAGCTTCTGATGGTGCACGTGGCCAACAGGACCCCACCAAATCCATGTGGCAATGTCCCCCCTTTCCTACCATGTCCCCCACTCCTCACACTGGTGCTGCGCTCCCATCTCCGCATGCCAGCAGCAGTGCCCCAGCTCCCCGCTGCAGGACACGAGGGCAGCCCCCCGTTACCCCCTGCCCCTGCCTGGGGTTGCTCCCGGCCCCCCGGGTGCTCAGCACAAAACCATGTCGGGGTCCCCGTATGAAAGGGAGGGCTTGTGAAGACCTTTTAAAGACCTGAAGGGGATGACTGCTAATCTAACAGAGTTTAGATATGCAAAGCTTACAGCTGACCCCAAAACGGGTGGAAAAATTATTTTCAGACTATTTCTACCACAATTGTGCTGGCAGCAATATGATTAGAAAGAGATCTCTCTGCCATGCTCACAGACTGCTTTACTTGTCCTCCATGCCCAAGGCTGAGTACGCTGATGGTACAAATGCTGTTCACACTCAGCTATCGCTCAGGACTGAATACAACCCCCTTTGAGAAACCTGCTGCTTTTATTAACTTGCTAACTATACAAGTTATATCATTGCAGATGCTTGCTCTTACGATCCCGATTTTAACTAATTGGCATATCAGTGTTTGATATTTAATTTTAAAATGAAAACTACTTATAAAATCCACATTTTAAAGGAAGCACATTTTTCTTCCCTATTAATTGCTTTCTGTGGCTTGGCAACACCTTTGTGGACAATAGGTGTTCCTGCCACTACTGTCCCATCTGGAACAAGAGGTTTGGCTTCAGTCCCACCCTCTTTCTTCAGCTCAGGCTTCCAGGATGATTTCCAAATCTGGGAAATGAGAGGATTAGCCTACTCCATACCACCTGAGGCAATGCACTACACCCAAGTCCACAGCCCAAGATGGGCTACCTGGGAGGGTTTCTGGCAGCACCGGTGCCAAGCCACAGACAGCAATTAACAAGGAAAAAGGGTTGCTTGTAGCTTGACTGCTGGCAATGTGGTTGATGGCTCGACACAGAAGAACCAACATGGGGTGAGAAAGAGAGCAGTCCTTTCAGAGCTGACTCAGGGCATCACCATCAGGGACCAAAACTCAGATGACCTTGCTGAGTCCAAGCAACTGCTGACTCTCAAATGCATCTTACTTTTGGGGAGGCAAATCCAGCTGTAGGAGGCATCTACCCTTCTGAGCATGTGGAAGACCTGTGGGAAAGCAAGGCCAGCATCTCCCCTGTACAACTGATCAGCTCACCCACTGCAGCTCCAACAAGCCACGTCACCCAACCTGGGAGTGCCGAACACAAGGCAATGATATTTGCAAGGGATAGCAGGCTCCCCTGGACAGGAGCTCAAGCACTGCATCAAGAAAGGAAAATATATCAAGATGGGGCCAGATGACTTTTCTGCCAAGATTGCTGCAAATTGGAAAAGCCTCCTTGAGCTCCTGACTAAAACTGCAGATGTGGGCAGCAATACTTAGCAGGAACAGGGCTGGAACAAGCACTGCTGCTCCTGGAGTTCCTGTCTTCCTCAGATCTGCTCACAAGAAGCGTGATGGAACAGTGGACCTTGACCAGTGAACTGCCCCAGCGCTGTCCAGACCAGAGATGCAGCTTGAGATGGTGGTCCCACGAGACCCTGCCGCTCCTACCCCTGCTCCACCAGCCCGGAGCACGGCGAAAGGCTGCGCTGTGCCTCTCGCCGGAGGAGAAATGCACCCCAGGCCTGACGAAACCACCAGGCGTTGCTCTGCGGTGACACCCAGTGCAGTTTAGGGTGATCTCAGGCACGCTGCCCTCCCCGGCCACGTGAGCAGGAGCCCTGCCCTGTGCAGCTGCTTATCTGGGCCGGTGAGCGGGGCAGAGCGCTACGTTAGCATAAAAACAACAACCACCCCGAACGAATTTCAGCCAGTTCGGCACAGCACGTTTCCAGCTTCCTGGCAATCAGAGGAAGAGAAGCATTTGAAAAAGGCCTCTTGGTGCAGGCTAGCTTCTCTTGTATTCCAGGGGGCTGAAAGTAAGACCAACTTTTGCCCAGCTGGGCAGGCAGCACCAGCAACGACATGCCACGAAGAAAAGCACCATGCCCTCCAACACTCCTCGCACTGGTTCAAAAGGAAGCTGCCAGTCTGCTGCATCCTAGAGAGAGCACACAAAGCAACCCACAGACAGCAAATCTGCATGAAACAGTTATTAAAATGGTGTGAACCACAGCACCCTGCCTGTCCTAGTGTCAGCCACTGCTACGACTGGTTCGACCTCACCAGCTTCAGCTTGAAAGGCAGAAATCCCGGCAGAGACAAAGGTTTGCTGGGTTTACCTTTAAAGGGATTTAGATCTCGAGCGCGCAACACCAACAAACTGCTGAGACAGGCATTTACTCAGGTGTATAAACATCACAGACGGCAAACGCCAGGCTTGCAGGAATTCTTCTCCAACGCTTAAGAATAAATTCAACTTGTTTTTAAATAATTATGGATGAATCATTCTAAAAAACTTCCTACATTTTATCTTCAGTTGCTGACACTGCTCATGCAGCTGTTTTTTTGTTGTTTGTTTTTTTGTTGTTTTGTTTTCCTTTTGCAATTACACATCTCTCTTTACTTGCACTCTCAGTGCTGAGCAGAGTACTGCAGGCAGCAGAAAGCCCAGGTCCTAAACCACAGGCTCACATTTCCTTTTGGTGTTTGGAAATGACAGAACAGTTAACACAAAACCTAATTTATTTGAGGTGGGAGGGGGAAAGAGAGGCCATGAGTTAATTTCCCTTAGAAGCCGATGGTCCCCACCCAGAAACCTGCACACAAAAGAAACCTACCTGCCTTTTAAACTGGTAGGTTAGGTCTGAGACCAGAGCTAAGGTTTGTCAACCATGACAAGCTAAGGCTTGTTTAACAGTCGGCTGGAGGGCTGAGAAGTCTAATAAAACTGAAGGGCCTTCCATAACAATGCTTCTGCCACTTAGGGAGAGCATTCACACCCTTTCAGTAGTTTTTTTCAAACATGCAAAGGTATTCGGAGTCTCTGAGTGAGGAAAGCCATCCTAAAACCCAGAAAATACCTAAAACCCTAAAACTTCAGCCTGAAACTAAAGCTGCAAAAAATTGAGACGAGCATTAAGGAGCAAACTGCTAGCAGTGAGAGTAACTAACCACAGGAAGAGATAACAAAAATGCTGCATGACCTCCCATCACTTGGATGCCTTTCTAAAATAGACACTTCAGCCTGACCACAAGTTATTGTGCAAGAATCACGCTGGGTGAAGTTGTATGACCTGTTATCTCAGGGATTACAAAAGGAAAGTTTTTCCCATGCCCATTTGGGAAGTTTCCTCTCTGCGGAAGGAGGCAAACTCATGGATCAGCTTCAGCAGGCTCCTCCGGCCCCACCAGCCAGGACAGCAGGATGCTCTGCCAGGGGCTGGTTCCCCCAGCGGCCAGCATTCATACCGCCCCCAGGTCACATACTTCGCTGCATACGTCTCGAGGGGAAAACCACAATGCTATTTTACAACGTGACAAATCCTGCACTCCAGCGACACATGCACACAAGTCTTTTGCTGCCCATTTCCATCTCGTTTCAAGCTCATCTATTTTTTCCAGCGCTGGGGCGCCTCGAAGAGGAGAGCGAGCCTTTTCAAAGTAGTTTTTCCCAAGAGAGGAAAACAAAGTCTCCCTGAACGTGCAGATGTTCAAAAGCACATTAAATGTAAGTACTTCCTCAACAAAGAAGGCAGCTTTTGCTTTTTCTTCTGCTGGCAGAGACCAGGATCAAGCAACCAAGGAATGACGGGTGGTGGTCTCAGTCCAGTGCTTGCACACTGCGCACACCTGAGCTTGCCAGCGCTCCCAACGGCTTTGTTTAGTGGCTTTGCTCAAGAAGAAACATTTTTCATTTCCTAAGGAATAAATGTTATGACAGTCACATGGACTGAATTAAAAGTACAAAGACAAGCCTTCTTAGCAAAAGACCTCAAGTTTTTATTAAAAAAATAAAATTAAAAAACAAAAACAAAAACAACACACACAAAAAACATGCCCCGTGGAAATTCAATGTGGGTATGACCATAAGGAAAGCAAGAAGGTTCCAAGGTCACGTTTTACAATCTTTTGAAGCAGGAATGAAGCTCATGTCCGAAGGAGGCATTTCATGATGCAGCCTGTACAGAGCTTCCTTTTCTTCACGCTGCCGCAAATGTTACAGCACAAGATCCCGATGTCTTTACTCGGGAACTCTTATTTATACACAATAAAGCCCTTGTGCAGGAGATCAAGGCTGTATTTCATTGATTTGACACGATAGTTAACCTGTGAACTTTGCTCCTGCTAATAGAATAATTTCTATTTGTTGATTCCTCTTTTGAGATCCTCGAGGGCAGCAATCGCTTCGGCCCTGCATTCATTTGCATGTCTGGTGCCAAACAGTTCCAAGGCTTCTACCTCGGTGAGGCACGTCCAAGATAAAGGTAATCAAAGCCAGCAGCTACAGGAGACCGGGTCGCTGCACCTCTCGTCTCGGATCCTACCTGCCAGTTCCCAGGAGCCCTTCTGAGACCCTGCCGCTCCTTGCTCCGAGTTGTGCTTATGAAAAACTGGAGAGGTCCTCAACTATCAAATGACCGATGCCACATGAATGCACGCGCAGGCCCGAGCTCCTGAAGCAATGCCTGGACCAGGCCAGGAGCAGGGGCAGAACAAGGAAGCCACTCTTCCAGATAAACCTCGCCCAGTCTGAAAAGCTGATTGCCAGCCAAGAAAAAGACCAAAAATTATGATTCAAAAGGGTAAATCTGTTGAATGCTAAAGGCATGGTTTTCCAGTAGAGCTAAGACACTCTAAATGTGGCCTGCTGAAAAAAAAACAACGCAATTCCATCTCCTCACACCTACTGCTCTCCTTCCTCCGGCACTAGCAGTCATCTGAACACACCAGGAAGACAAACTGACAGAGTACGATACCCACAGAAACAAACGAATGACAACAACAAAAAAATGGAAAATGGAGAGAGGGAGAGGTCTGAGGCTCCCTCGGTCCATGATGGGAGAGGGAAGATGTGGGGATAGGGGGTAGAAGGAAGAATAAAACCCAGCAGCTCCTGGTCATTAGCTCTGGAGTTAAGCCCAGGGACTAATACGAGATCCCAGTGCTGACCATCTCAGCAGGGTATTTCAGGGAGGTTTTTTCCTGCCTATACCTGCTTTCGATCAAAAGAAGTCGAATATATTCTAACTGCTGGTACTTTAAGGGTGGGCTGTATTTTGGGTGCTCTGGCACCAAACAATTTCAGATCTTACCAGAAAATTGTGCTCTGGAGTCTTCAGAGGTAAAATTGAATCTCCACGTGGGTTTTATAGAATTTGGATACTCTGATGTAAAACCACAGCGGTTCTACTTAGATTCATCACTGCCTTACAACAGAGAAGAACCTGGACGGGGACAGTGAGTGACCATGGCTTTGCTTTTCCACATGAGCATGACCCGCTCCAATTTAATTTCCAAGCACAACTCCTGGAAAAGCAGCTCGCTGCGTTGCACAGCAAAGGGGAACAAGAAGATCTTCGCCCCCAGCAGGGTCGGTCCCTACTGAGGTGCCCAGAGGACGAGCAGGGAATTCAGAAGGGGCCGCTTTGCCTTCCAACCAGCGCAGCAGTCCCCCAGCTTAGAGAAGCACTTTGCCCCGCACAGTCCCGAGTAACAAAGTCCAGGGACCAGATCACAGAAAGCGTACGGTGCTTTTGGCAGCTATGTTTTCTCCAGAACTTAAAACGTTTTTAAATGCCCATGAAACTGGCTGCATGTGACTCCATCCTCAAATTTCACTTGAAACACACAGCAAAAAGAAACCTCCATGTGCCGACTAAGACGCTGTGGAACTTCCTGCTGCTCGGGAGCGCTCCAGCAGCAGCGGGAACGTCTCCCAGCGTGGCCGGAGCCTGAGCCCCAAGCACACTGCAGGAAACAGCGAGCCTCACGACAAACCCCTCGCCCCGGAGCAGCTGACGGCCATGGGACGGGGCGTCGGCAGGACGTTGGTCCCGTGTGGAGGTGCCAATGCTACGAAGCTGCATTCCAGGTGGAGCAGGCAGTACTGAGCTCACTCCTGGCACTGGGATTGATGGTGTCTGACTCGCTTTGTATCTGATATGCTTGCTCAAAAGCACAGCACTCCTGCGGTATTGCCCGGCTTCTAAATTGCCGCCACTAAATAAACAGTGAAGTTATGACAGGCCTTTGTCACGGAAGGGATTGATAAGAGCCACTGCCGACAAATGGCCTCACCCACACGGAAACGGCCCCAAAACGCTCGCGAGCGAACGCGCGCGCTGCTGCGGCCTGGTCGGGCCCGGCACAGCAAATGCCTCCCAGCCCACAGCAGAGCCGCTGCTGGGGCTCACCAAGTGTCACGTCTTTTCAGGAAGATGTTTGGAATTACATTCACAAGCAATTTGACTTTTTAATCATTTCAATTACTGTGACTAAAACCCTTCAATCGGAACAAAACAAGGAAAAATAACCCCTCTCCTTCTCAAACAGTCTGTCTAGCTTAACGGACCATGCCAAATCGTGAAGGTTTTTGCTTTTGAGGTCTTCACGTATTTCATTTAGTGCAGATAATTAACCTCAGTTTCTAATTTCAAATCCTCCACGTGAGGAAGTGAAGTGACTGAATACATTCACTGACAGACGGAAAATTAAAATATTGCTACAGCTTCTCCAGGAGGCTCAGAAGGCAGGGCCTCGCAAAAGATCTTTCTTCTTTTACGTGGCCGATTAACTGTAATTTGCTTAATGGATTTGAGGATGAGCCTAATAATCCAATGATATTTCCAGGAACTGATTTAGGATATGAGCATCCCTGTTCTGAGATATTAAACTGCCATTTTTCACGCTACACATACAGTCACTTCTGAAACCAGATTTCTCTGCTGATTCTAATAAAATGAGGCCGATGTTTTATTTTAAATGCACAAGAACTGCACGCCTGGCCTTGTGCTGGGCAGCCGCCGGGCCATAACCCCTGGGAGCGCTTTCTGAAGTGCCAAACGCAGGGGTGGACGCACTGGCAGAGTGCTCCAGCAGGCAGCCGCTGAACGCAGCGGGCATGGAGCGGAGTGCTTCTTGCTTGGTTCTTGGAAAGGTGCGCTCAGCCAGACAGGAACCGAAACCAAACTGCGGAAACAGAAGGTTAAATGCCAGCAAGGATATTCCTACTGCAAACAGCTCCTAGGGCAGAGAGGTGGGCTGGTGCTGCACACACAGGGAAAGGCAGAGGATGGAGTGCCAGAAGGAACGCTGGTATTTCCATCTTCCAGCTCTGCAGCACAAAGAGGGAAAGCTGCAGCTCAAGTGGCCCCACACACTTGACTTTCCATCCTGCACACAGTGAGCCGGCCCTGGCTCGTGTATTCCAGAATTTTGGACATCTGTGGGGATGACCATAGCCCTACCCTAACACGAGGCCAGTGTGTGCCCCTCAGCACTCCCACATCTTTTGCAGTCCTTTTCCCACCAAGCAAGCCTGGCCTAACAGGATTTCACAGTCTGTTCTGATTGTTAATAAATCCAGGATTATTAAAGAAAGGACTATAAATCCAGGACTATTAAAGAGAACAGATCCAAGAGGCAGTCATTTTTAAAATGTCCAATAGTAACTAATTATTCAAGGGATTAGTCCATTATAGAGACAACAAAGAAACTCTTAAAACATAAAGCCAAGTTAAAGTTGAACTGCAGATCAAAACCCAGGTGTACCACGTGGCCCACCTCCTGGGCACACTTCTCAGTTTCTGAGATTGATTCATTTCTCATTCAGCTTTTTCGTACCCAATTCCTTCTGAACGGAGCAGAACTTGAACCAGCCTGACTTCTAACCTCATCCTCAAGCTACAGTACTTCATGATTTGTGTCCTCATTGTAAGTACACATGAAAAGAGGAAAAAAAATCTTTAAAAGAATTAGATTAGGCTCTACATCACTGGTACCTCAGGAGCTCTCTGCTGGTTCCTCTCTTGTTTCTCAAAACCCATCCTGATCTGTGCGATCCAACACTGGACCCAGTATACCCTGTATGGCCTCACCAGCGCCAGCACGAGAGGGGCGTAGCTCCTCTTGATCCTCCGCTGATGTAGCCCTGAACTCCTTGGTGGTGGCCATCTGTGAACACTGGGATAACCAAACCACTCTGAAAGTGGTTCAGTATGATCACAGTAATTTCATCCTTTTAAAGGTAAAGATTTCCAACCCAAATAAAACTCCAGCTCAAAATAAGGTAGCTGGAGGAGGGGTGAAAGTGCTATTAATTTAATAAAAGAGTGCTAAAAGCTAAACTGTCCTTACAAAGAAGCCAACCTACTGATCCATAACCAAACACCAAAGGCACCACTTCTTCATCGTGATTTGTGTAGAGGCAAAGCTATGGGCACAAAAGGTATTCTTCTTCAAATAAAATCCATTTTAAAACTTGGCAAACGCCAGTATAAATACTTTACGCTGTTAATGTAAGCATTTCCATGCAGAAATTTCATCAGCTTAACAATGTCTTTAAAAAAGCTGGCGTAACTTCTGTGCAAAAACACAATCCATCTTTGTCTTGTATATCTTACAGCTCTCTCAGCCACAAAATCATCACTTACTGCCGTTAACATCAGACCCTACCATCCCTGGTAGAATCAGTAACTTCTCTCACGAACGATGCAGAACCAAAACTATTCTTTCTACAACTTATTTTCTTTTTTATTTGGAAATAGCCTCTGCTATGCACATTGTTGTGGGCTGTAACAATTACAAAATGTGTTACGGGCCCAGCAGTTTTAATCCAAGCCAAGCTATTAGCTAGGATAATTGAGGAAATGTTAGTGTAAAATATTTAATCATTCAATTTAATGTTAAAATTATTAGAACTGGCATGCAAATACTGCTTCTGGCATCAGCCCCTCGACTCCCACAGACCCAGCACAAATGAAGGAGCACCAGTGCCCCAAGGATGGAGCCACGCACCCGCAGCTTTGGGTCCCGGCCTTCTGCACCTGGTGTAACACACCGGCCCTTCTGCCCAGCGTACAGAAGAATTGCTGCAGACAGGTCCTCTTGTAGAAGAAAAGAGGTGGCTTCCCTGGTACGCTTGTCCCAAGCCACTGAAATTTTAAATATGTTAAAAAACAGACAGACACTCTTATAACTGTTTCCCAGGCCAGCCACAGCATCAGCTATCAAGAAAATACCATGCGGGCATCAGCAGCGTTTCCTAAGCAGCACGATGTCACACAGCACTAAAAGAGATTAAGGAGGCACAGAAAAAGATGACCGAACAAGCGATGAGACAGAAAGATGCCATTCGAGTCAGGCGGAGATGGTGGACAGCATCTCTGGCTGCTTCGGCTACTTCATCTCCAAGTACCTCCATCGGTCTGCCCAGAGCTCTGTCTTCAGCCCTCTGGTTATTGACAGCTCTTCAGCACCTTGCTCAATCCTTGCTGCCCCTCTCGGATTTAGCCTCCATCACCGCCCTCTGCTCGCGACCAACCACGCTTGTCTTGCGCCCTGGCACAGAAGGGGAAGGCTCGGGCCCAGGCCCCCTGCTTTCAGACTCACAGCTTTTTTCAGCCAAGCCCCACACTCTTCTTTCTGCCATCCCATACAGGTGTAATATTTGCCAGCAGCTTTTTCCAAGCAAATGACCTCTCCTGGCTCTCCAGGAGCCCTGCTCAGAGGTGCGTGTGCTGCTTCTGCCATTACAAGCAGCGCCGGCAGGGCGCTAACGCGCACCTTAACTCGTCTGGACACAGACTTTTGCACCTCCAGTCTTCCACTTGCTCAGCACAATTAGCACCAATTCCTTTTGAGTCAGAAGCGTGCAATTTAATATTTAATTATGAATGAAGCAGCGAACCTCAAAATCAGGTCTGCCAGCTAAATTTCAGCTTCCTCCCGAGGCAGGCCAAACTCACAACCGTCGGCCCGTTCTGCACCCTAAGCAGCAGGGATCCCACACCTTCCCTGAATCAGGCTCCGTTGCTGCTCTCGCACAGCCCTGCATTACTCGCCCAGGTCTCAGGCTAGAGGCTGTCACATCCCGCGAGAGCCTCCCTCAGCTGTTTCTCCACTCGCTCTCTGCCTGCCCCGTTAAAAAGTACAGGCTGTCAGAGAGACAGTTCTGTGAAAAAGAGCCAAAACAAGGGGCAGAACCAACCCAAATCTCTAGCCTGGCTGTCCGAAGAAGGCTGAGCTGCTCACACGTAACACCGTGTGGGCTGCTCTATTTCCACCATGGAAAGAAAGCAAAGGCAACCTTTGCGAGCGCTGCTCCCCGCAGAGCTTTGGGAGTGCAGGTTTCGGAAGCAGGAGTGGAAACCCTTGTGATGTAAAGCTAAAGAGAGGACAGAAGAAACTATGCAGACAGAAGATGCAGCTGTGATGTGACAGTTTGGCCACCGTGTGCCGAATTCCCAGTTTTTTAGGCCGGGCATATTTTACTGGAGTGCTTGAAAACCAGCCTGCAGGGCAGTTTTGAGGCACGGGTTTAATTTTTGCTCTTCGTATCTGAAAAACCCAGTCCCAGTGTGTCAGAAGAAGGTTAATGAAAGATTTAGCCGCGCTCACAACCACGTTAGTGTTGGTTTCGGAAGCTGTGAGTTAATGCCCAAGATCTTCGGGGGTTACCCTCTTTGAAGTTCACTGATCCATAACCAATGTCCAATTAATTTGCAGGAGCCTGACTATAATGACTATTGGCCTTTTCCTACGCATACAAAAACACAGTGGGTAACAGTGATGCTTTTCGCTTCGGGATATTCTCACACAGATGCACACTCGCACACCTTCAGAACTCCCAACACTGGTAGCGCATTGTCGTCTGCACTTTGAGCAGTTTTCACTCTCACGAGCACATAAGTACCACATGAAGATTTATGAACTTTCTGCTGCAAAAAGTTTGGAGCTGTTTCAAGATGCTCATTTGCTAACAGAGAAACACTTCTATTACATTTGGTCAGATTCCTCTTTATTTAGAGTTTCCATGGAAGCCGAGGAATAGAAGTTAAATCTTGGGAAGATTAAATAGGCCTTCAGATGTAATGCGAAACAGCTTATTTCAACACTCCCTCAAGGACAGAAATGAGAAATTCTTCCACACACATGCACAAAAACTGTGGAAATTTTCAAAATAAATTGGGACCCTGCCTTTCAGATGGCCTGTGCAGCTATCGCTTCTTGCTGCAAGCAGCTCCAGCAGCTTCCAAGGCACTTACTCACACAATAAAGTAAATAGAAACGCTTGCAGGATAAAGACACTACTGGTTAAAAAACAGCCTGTTTGAGGCAGCTATTTCTATACAACATTCAGGAAGCAAGTTATTTCAACCACAAGGTCTAGCACAAAGATGAACAATCAACTCCTAAATTAGTATCTCAGCAGAATTTTAGAAAAAAAATGCACCGACCACACCGTTCGGCAGCATCATGCACGGTGTCGCTCTGCACACTTCTGCAGCTGACTTACCAGCATTTAGAAAAACCAATCACTTATTTTCAGTTACTGACTCCAGGCTCAGAAATGACTCCTGCTCTGGTGAGAACAGTAAACACCTCCGTGCCTCCTTACCCAACAGGTCAATGGAGTGTCTGTAGCCACAATGACAGGCTGTCGGACACAACAAATTAATAGGAATGTATTTTTTCTGACCTCCATCCCCTAGGTAAAGGTTTATTTCACATTGTTCAATCTGGTATGAAAATGCCTAAGACTGAGGAACTCCACTCCAAAATATCTCTATTCCATAACACATTTTAAAATCTGGTATATATCTATTCAGGTAACGGGCACAGTGTGTTTTTTTTCCTGAAGCTTGGCCTGAGGAGTACAGTATTCCATGTAGGTTTTTGCTACCTGCTCTAGAACGGAAACCAAACACAACTCAAGTCAGTTATTTTCAATCTTAAAGCCATTATCGCCTATATAAAAAGATACTTAAATTGTGGGCTTTTCTAATCCTTCACTTACGGTAAGTACCCAATAGCTCGTTGAAAACCCACTTTAAGAAACATTCAAGGTTTTTATTAACTCCACAGGAAAGTCCCAGGACCCCGGGATTTTGTTTTTCAGACTCCTGATTAAAACAGCAGGAGTTCACACAAATTCCCATTTTTTTCCGGAGTTTCACATGCAACATCCCCTCCTCAAAATCTGTAAGAAAACAGGAATCAAAATGAAAACATTTCACCATCTGAAACGCGCTGAGACCTTGCACAGGGTGGGATGCATTTCCAGCTGCCAGCCTAAAGGGACGGCTGAGGGAGATTAAACACAGAAATGCTTTTCATAAGACAGGCGGCTTTGAAGAGGACACTTCAGCTCCTTAATTTCGTAATCTTCACAAAGTGACAGATTTTAGCCTAAGCAGGTCTTAAAACAAGGAGATTTTATTTTTTTTAAAAAGTAGGAATGTGTTCTAGCTGCGTTCTGTTGATTCAGCAAGGGTTAGACACACACACACACTTATTGATCCCAGAGAACTCCCCGCTAAGTTAATTGTCTGGAATTTTAACTGAGCTCTCAGCAAGTTTCAAAATCCATGTTGGCTGGAAGTGGGTGGGGGACCCAGCAAAAAAACACAGACTGCAAAACTGTGCAACTCCTCTAGAAAAACAAAACAAAACAAAAAAAATCAATTACTTCGAGGGGAAAAAGCAGTTATAAGAGGGAAAAAGCTGCAACATGGAACGATTTTAACTGGATTTGGTGATTCCTACTTTGACACTGCTGGAATTTGCTATCAGAGATCTCTTGTGTGCAAAGCTGTACCATTTTCAGGGAGCATTACGGACCCCTTTTGACCACATAAACGTTACAGACACTAGGGTATTTCCTGCAAGTTTCCTGCAGCCTCTTGTTGCGGCTCATCACAATTTCCTTGTATATTTACAAGAAGTTTTACCACGAGCTTCGCTTGTCTGTGCTCCTTCAACTGAATGCTGACCTTGCGCCGCTGCAGGCTAAAAGCCAACCTGAAACCGCAGCTCCCTCTACTCGCTCAGCGTGCACAGGGACTGCCCACAGCTCTGTGCTGCCCACCAACTCCCACCTACACCCAGACCATGTTCAGGAGCATTTTCTTGCAGCGAGGAACGTGCTGCAGAGGTGATTCAGAGGGATTGGACAGAACGACCAAAGACAGCCTTAAAATAACTTGCAGTGCATTCAAATACAGCTGCATTCCAGCATAACATCCATGTGATGCCATCCCATACCCATGCTGATGCTCAGCCAGCCCCAAGCACTCCCGAACAAATGTCCTCCCTTTCTCAGTGCCTCCGGAACTCACAGCAGCTCCCTCAGGGCAGCCTGGAGGCAGCACAGAGCAGGGGCGCTGCCATTGCGCTCACGTACCTGAACTCCCTCCCCTCGCTGTACCGCCGTGTCGAGCTGGCGCGCTGGGTTGCCGTCTCCAAAAGCAGCTTCTGGGTGAGCCTGCTCGAGGGTGCAGAGTCCCTGCTGGCCTCAGGCTCGGTGTCTTGGTCACATTTCCACTCCTCGTCCTCATTCAGAGTAGGCAGATAGCCAGGTAGCCCCTTACCTGTCCCAGACCCTGAGCTCGGATCGCTGTAAATTTTTGGACTTTCCCCACCTGTCCTTGTGTATTCCAAATAAATATCCGACTTAAGGAACAAAGGGTAGGTATTGTCTTCTATCATGCACTGAATCTCAGTTTGGGCCTGGTCAAACATGTCAGGGTCAATCTGTAGTTTCACGACACAGTCTTTTATGAAACTTTTTGTGGCTGGTTTGATCTGCCGGGACACAATGCCATTGTTGTCAAGAATGTATTTTTTGTAAATGGCTTTTGCCAGTTTGAGTCTTTTTTCCTCATTGGACACGCACGGCTCCAGCTTCCTGAAGCCACTGCAGGCAAACCAGAAGTCCAGCAGATCCGCACAGTCCTCCTGTTTCAGGAAAGTCCTGAAGAGATTGATACCATCTTGATCATCGAGCAAGGAGTGCAGCGACTCAGCCCACTTCAGGTAGGGTGGAGTTGGCGAAGCACTCCCCTCGGGCTCATACCCCAAATCCAAATCGGAGCGCCTCGGTGTTGCGGTGGACGTCTCATTTCTAACAACATCACTTTTGCTAGAGTAAAAACCGTGGCTAACTGGCCTTGGATCAGTGGACACGAGTTCACCCTCCTCACCAGGAACCGGCGGCCTTGGAGCATCTTCAGTGAAGCTTCCTCCAAGGTCCAAAGGGAAGCCCTTCCCCTGGATATTCATTTTTCTGGCGTTTGCTCACACAGGAACAAAGGGGGAAGAGCTGAGACCTCAGATCACCGATATCTGTAGTTCCACTGTGAACGAGTTTGTTCTGCTGAAACAGAAGAGAAAGAAACATGTTAAGCACTGTAAACAAACACTCTAAGATTACAAGCCGCTGATACTGCTCTGCATGATTACTGTACTGAATCCCCCTTTTCATCAGAATCAATGACAAAGCTCTCAGCAATTTCAGGGATCAGGATGAAACAGGCACCCTCTTCCTTCCTCTAAAAATGACAGAGAATATTCCAAAACTATATCTAGCATCTGCCACAACTGATAGCCCTGGTGCTACAATAACAGCCGCCAGTTTCACGTTATAGGTGTTTCTTCAGGACCTGGGATCTGGCATTCACTGCGTCCAAGAGATTTACGCTTAGGTGCCAAGCGGTGAACAGCCCACAGGACAGACACATGCCAGCTTCTGCACTGGGATCAACTTCTCCGCAAAGCCTACCTGGACAGCAAGTGTACCAAGGTACATCAAGGCAGTGCGTTTTTATCTGGATACCAGCTCAGGAAATTCTCATCCCTAAACAGGATTTTACATTAAGGCTTGTGAAAAGTATTCTGAAAGAATATCCAGTTAGTACCAAAACTCAGATTTTACCTTAACCAAACACAGGTGGCTTTTGTACACTCCAGTGAGATACCACCACGACATTCCTCTTCGGGTTTTATAAATGCACTGCATCGCCTCATCCCACTCCAGGGGAATCCAAACGCATCACTGACCCCAATATTTTGGGCATGTGAACAACATTCTTGCTTCAAACGGGCATGTCAGTACAGGATTTCAGGTCTGGCACCGTTTTTTATAGACGGAGGCCATTTAGCAAAGGTTCATTTAAGCTAACAACAGTGCATGCTGTGAGCCTGGGAAAATTTCAGGTCATCAAAGGATGAGAGAATCACCCGAAGAAAGAAATCTGATCGTATACAATGTTTTAAGAAAAGGGCTGTGAGGCAACATGGAGGATGGGAGGTGTGGGGAGAGAAGGACAGTCCCCGGGCTGCTGCTTTCACTGCTAGGCAAGGTAACAGGCATTTCAAAACAGCTGGACCAGATGATCTTTGAAGGTCTATTCTGACTGAGCCATTCCGTTCTTGAAAGTAGCGAAAGTGTTGTTTCACAGAGCACCATCAGCCTGAAGGCCCTGAAAACTGTGAAGCACCAGCTGCCTGCCAAATTACTCCTTGCACTGGATTAACTCCACTGCACATGAAAACATAGCAGGGAACACGCACCCGAGCTCAGCCCGCCTCTCAGCGCTCGCCGCACCCAGATGAACACATCTTTTGGATGCTCTGCCTTTTTTTCCCTCCTGTTCCTCTGAGCCGAAAGCCACCACCAAACCACCTCGGGAACACGAGGTCCGCCCTTACAACCGACCTGCGTGTCACAAGAAAAGCGGCAGCACCGGGAAGGGGCCAGGGGAGCCGCCAGGCCCGGAGGCCTCGTGCCCTACCTGCGCCGTGCCCCCCCCCCCCCCCCGCAGCGGGAGCCGCTGCCGGCCCGGCGGGGGCACTGCCCCGGCTTCCCCTCGGCACCTCCCCGACCACGACCCCAGGCTGGCGGCCCCCCGGCGGCAGCGGACACCCGGAGCCCCCCGGGCACCGCCGCGGGGGATGCCCGTGGGAAGCGGCCCCGCGGGGAGCGGCGTGGCCCCGAGCGGCCGGCACCGGGCACCTCCCCGGGCCGGGCCCCCCGCTCGTCGCAGCCCTCGGCGACCGCACGAAGCCGCCGCCGCCTCCCGCCCCGCTCGAAGTTGCCCCGCACGCCGCCGAGGGCTCCCCGGGAAGCCGCTCGCAGCCCCGGCGCTGTCAGGGCTCTGCCCCGCCGAGCCCGGGCTCCCCGGGTCCCCCGCCCGGCCGCCGCTCGCTGCCCCCCGCCGCCCCCG
>NC_048906.1:11001466-11063680 GCF_011077185.1 Oxyura jamaicensis | reverse complement strand
CCCGGGGTGGCCTCCCTGGCGCCCGGCCCACGGGCTGCCCGGGCCTGGCTGGGCACGGGGCAGTGCCGCAGCTCCCAGGGAACGTGGGAGCCCTGTGGAGACCCCAGCAGAGCCCCAGAGCCACTGCTTTGTTCAGCGCCTGAGCAGCCCCGGAGGTGGGAGCGGAGTGTTGAATCGCCTCCCTCTCTCTCTCTCTCTCTTTTTTTTTTTTTTTTTTTTTTTTTCCTCCTGCTCGCTCTGGACAAAAGAAGCCCAGAGGAGCTCAGCTGAACGTCCTGGGCATGATGCAGCCCAGGGGAGCCTCGTGCTTTGGAGACCTCCGGTTCTGTGGCACAGCAACGGCTGGTGAAAGAGCTGAGGCTGGGAAAAGGCAGCGACCCTCAAAGCTAGCTCAGTGGTGCCGCAGGCCTCCTCTGCTTGGACAGGGGTTGATTGGCATGCATTTATTTGAGCACCGCCTTGAAGAGACTGCACGTCTGTGGGGCGAGGGATGGAGGGGTATGGATGGCTGCTCCACGAGCGGCTCTTGCCTTGACAAACAGCTAGAGCAGTTTTCTAAACTGCAGCTGTGTCTCCTTCTGTGTGTAGTCGAGCAATTCTGCAGCAAAGAGGAAAAAGGCAGCTCGCCAAGAGGTGGCACTGTGCGGACTGAAATGGGTAAAACAACATGGAGCCGAGGGGACCGTGTCTTACCCAGGGGTGGCTGGTTATAGGAAGCTTCTGGCCAGAAATGCCCTAGCATGTAGAACGTAATGCGGTCTGGGGGTGCTGGGTGACATTGCAAAAAGAAGAAGGGGTTACCATATGCAGAGACGGAACAAGAATAGTCCTACAGGCAAATGCAAAGCCTGTTTCTTCCCTGGAAAGTGAGGATAGTCAGAGCCCTGGACCCAAGCAAGGCTGATCCCTAGGTATGATCCCAGAAGATAAACAACCAAAACAAGCCACGAGGCAGTCCTCTCGAAATCAAAAATGACACAAAGATTTCTGGTAGGGATCAGTTCCTGATTTTTCACCCAGTTAGCATTCTTCTATCACACGTACCCGTGTGTTCAACATTTTTTTGCATTTGTTTTGTTGTTGTGCGTTTCAGGGATCACTCTCAGAAACTGACATGTTTTTCAGCCTCCTAAAATGCACAGAAGTTCACCCCCGGTGCAGTAGCACTCCCCTTCCCTGGCGGAGAGCCTGGCAGAATGGTGCAGGTCCTTGTGCTCTTTCATGTGAATGATGCTCAGAGCATGTAACAGTGCAACACTGATCTCAGGCATAATAATAGAAAAGCTGATGTGGGATTCAGCTGGTAAAGAATTAAAGGATGGGAATATAATTAATGCAATCAGCCTGGTTTCTGGAAAATAGCTCTTGTCAAACTCTGATGTCATCCTTTGAAGAGATTACAAGTTTGACTGATAAAGGTTATGGCATAGAAATAATAGACCTGGACCCTGTTCAGGCATGTGACTTAATCCATATAGTATTCTGATTAAAAATTAGCACAATACAACATCAAGAGGGACACCTTAAAGGGACTGGGAGCTGGCAAACCGACAGCCATCAATGGGGAATCCTCGCAGAATGGGAGCACTCTCAGTGGGTGTCCGCAGGGTTTGATGTGAAGCCCAATGCTATTCAGCATTTTCATCAATGGTCTAGAAATAGATTAAAAAGCCCTGCTGAGAAAAATGCAGGGGGCAGGGAAATGAGGGGGGCAGGAGACACGGACGAGGTCAAGACAGCTGTAGAAAGCTTCATAAGCTGAGTCTGGGCAAATAAAATGTGGTTGAATGTAAGCAGCTGCAGAACGGTACCTCTGAGGAGCAGAGTGCAGGGCACCGCTTCTCATGGAAACCTGTGCTCTGCAGAGGGCTGCCTCAGAAAAGAGCTGAGGACGAAGGAAGAGCAATATAGGAGCAGCAGGGCCCCGGGAAGTCGGGGCTGGGTCAGGTGCGGAAGCTACAGCAGGAGGAGTCAGGCCAGCCTTGGCTGGAGGACGGGGGAATGGCAAGTAGCTGCATGGGTTTAGGTGCGTAGGGGCACCAAGCGAGAGCAGACGTGTAGGGCACCTAGGTCATGCATCTGCATTTGAAAAAGGATGCTGAAAAATTAGAAGGTGGAGAGTTATAACTGACCCCAGCTCTAGAGAAATCACTTTGCAGGGGGTGCCTGAGACATGCAGCCTCTTCAGCTATTTCAAAGGAGCCCCAAAGATGCCTTGATTATAGCACCTAAGAAACCTCATGGGTAAGAGACTATCAGGTATTGGAGAGCTTTTAGTCTCTCGGAGAAAGGCCCAGCAAGAATTCATGTCCTGAACAGAGTTCACATGAGAAACTGAAGCCAGATTTCTCCGTGAGAGTTGTCAGAAGCGACTCCCAGAGGCAAGGGAGGGGAGCAAGGGGGTGGGATGAAGAGTTTGGGTGCAGCAAGGTGCACGCAGCTGAAGCACCATGCCCTCATATGCCATGGAGCTGCTGATACCCTTCCCTGTAGCTGCTGCTCCTTACGGCTCCTCAGGGCCCGGGGCAGCAGGAGGAGTGCCAGGAGGCTTCTCCTGCACCAGCCGGCTCCCAGCAGCGTTGCCTCCAGCTCAGGCAGCCATCTCACCCCATGGCTCCGGCAGCGAGACCGTGCAGGGACGGCATGGAGGGCACTGTCCCAGCTGCGGGTGGCTCCCTGACTCCTGCTGCGGCTCTCCGAGGCCCTGGCAGCAGCCACAGGGGAGGCAGGAGGTTTGACTTGCAGCTCAGAGAAGCAGGGCCGGCCAGGGCCTTAGAGGCCGTGGCCACATGGAAATTCAGCCAGCTTTTTGCTGGGTAACGGTGACTTTCCCACTTGCTACCAAATGTTTTGCCACAGGGTTCCTTCCAGAAGGGCAGGATTGCTATGCAAACCTAGTCTTCGTGGGCCTAGGAACAGCAGCCAGTTCTGCCCTGCTCCAGCAGAGGCGCACAGTCTCAGATACTGTCAGCAAACTCTGTGTTTTCCTCTCCATTGTGTGCATTCAATGCTACACACTCACATGCTCTCTTCTCCTGCACCTCAACTCTTGCTATAGCCTTTGCAGCTGCTGCTTGGAGAAGAAAGTCTGTGTCCTGCTTTCTGTGTGCACTGCAGCGTGATGATGAGGACTCGATGGCCCTCAGCGGGCAGCAATTTCCCATCGCTGCAGGGGACCCTGTAAGCAGGGGCTGACTTGTCTGGGGCTGTGAAGACTGCCCAGCACAGCTGCAGTGGCTCAACACCTCTGGTCACCATACTGTCATGGTGCTCTGGTGCAATCACTGTTAAGTCCTAATTTAGCAGTTCCTTTCCCTAGGTCCTTCCCTCCCCAGCGATCTCCAGCTAGATGGCTTGTGATGGTGCAGTGCAGAGGTGGGCTCATCCTGGGGAGACACTGCTGAATGAATGGCTCTGCAACTTGTCAAAATGTGGCTTTTCTGATAAATTCAGGGGAGAAATCTCTGCTCCCAGCTGTTCAGTGCTCCTTGTCCACATCAGGATCAGGCTCTGCATCTGCCCACAGAACAGGTAAGATTTAGCCAGGCAGCCACCTCTTCACAATACCCTCCAGGCTCATGCCAAGCCCCCCCTGTGCCTCTCTCTCATTTTCTGTTTCTCTGACAAGGTTCAGTGAAAATGGTGAGAGCCATGGGCTCCCTCTGGAGTCACCTTGCTGCTTTTCACACATCAATTCACCCACACCAAGGAGCCCAGTCCCTACATTTCCCAGCACCAGCTGTACACATTTTCTGCCTTAAAGAGCCACCAAATACTAGACAATATCACAAGCTTAGCTAAAATTCAAAATGACCACAGCTACTGGCTTCCCTTGGCCAACTAGACAGGTAACCTTATCACAAAAAGAAATTGAGTTAGTTAAGCAGGACTTTCCCCTTTGAACCCACGTTGGCTATGACAAATGACTTGATGTTGTCTTTCAAATGTATTTCAATAACTTCCAAAATAATCTGCTCCATAATTCTACCAGGTACTGAAGTGAGGCTAACAGGCCTGGAATTATCAGGGTTTTCTTTCTTAACCCTCTTGAAAAGTAGAACAACATCTGCCAACTCCCACTTGACTGGGACCTCTCCAGGTTCCCAAGACCATTGAAAAGTAATAGAGAGAGGTCTCACAATAACATCATCCGGCTGTTTCAGTACCCTGGATGAATCCCATCAGGTCCCGTAGACGTACATGTGTTCAGCTGGAGCAACAAATCCCAAACAAGTTCAGTCAGCTGGGAGTTTACTGTTCCTGCAGACAAGGTTCTCCAACTCAGGGCTCCAGGGGCTCCAGAACCCATCACTGGTGTTAAATATGGAGGCATTAAATGTCTCTGTTTTATCTATGTCCCTATTTTGAGGCAACCAACCTCATCAAGGAACAGACCAATGTTATCTCTGGTCCTCTTTTTGCAGTTAACAGACTTATAACAGCCCTTCTTGTTGTACCCCATAGTACCAGCCAGCTTCACCTCTAATTGAGCTTTGGCCACACACATTTTCTCCCTATGATTGTGAACAGCATCTCTGTAGCCCTCCTGACCTGGCTTCCGATGTCTGTACACTTTCCTTTTCTGCCTTTGCGCTACAAGAAGATCCCTGCTCAGCTGTGCTTGCCTTCTGCCCCCCTTGCTTAACTTATGGCACTTGGGAATCGTCTGCTCCTGCACTTTGAAGAGATAGCTCTTGGAAAGTGACCAGCACTCACAGATCCCAACACCACCAAAAGCAGATTTCCAGGGAACCTTACCAACTAGTCCCCGAGCAGCCTGAATTCTGCTCTCCCCACATCCAGGGCTGAAGATTTGCTGACAGCTTTTCTCCTGTCACCAAAGATCTTAAACTCAACTGCTTCATGGTCACCATGGCCAAGGCAGCCACTGATCACCACTTTATCCATGACACCTTCTCTGGTTGCAGGCAACAGATCTAGGGGGGCACATTTCCTCGTCAGCTCCCTTAGAACCTGTACCAAGAAGTTCACTTCAACGTGCCTGAGGAATTTCCTGGACCTGTTTGTGCTGGCTGCATGGTATTCCCAGCTGGTATCTGGGGAGTTAAAGTCACCCATAAGGGCAGGATCAGCTGATCTAGAGATCTCCCTTAATTCATATATAGAATAACTCATCAGTGTTGTCATCCTGGCTGGCTGGTCTGTAGTAGACTCCCAGAACTGTCTGAGTGTCTGTCAAGATCCAGGGCCTTAAACGCATTGTATGAAGGTGCCTAGGAAGGAGAGATTGCAGGGAAGGGGCTCACCGGCCTTCTCAAGCAGAAACTTGCTTCCATTCCCACCACCTTCTGCCTGGTGGAAAGAGAGCAGGGGCTCCTGTGTTAGCTACGAGTGGCTAATAAATCTGTCCCAGGGATGGCAGAGTATGAATCCACCACTCAGTCTCCTTCTCAGACTCCCTGATGCTCCTCACCTCCCAAAACTCTGCTGCTAGGCTGAGCACTTCCTATACGTGGGTGCAGCTCCCACAGGTGTACTCACTGCTGCCGTCAGAGACATAGAAAACTCGGGCACACCCTGCAGCCTGAGACCTTGCTAAAGGGTTTGGGGCTGTATCCAAGCATCCTGACACTGCACACAAAGCTTGCACGGTGTGATTCATAGAGCCTCGCTGCAAAACATTTACTCCGATCTGTCAGAGCTGCAAAGTGACATTTTCTGGTAGCATCATTATTTCCCCTCCAGATTGTCTTTGGAGCCTCAAAGCTTCCAGTGTCACTTCTGCAAAGGCTGAGAGCATTCTATTCACCTCCAGTAGTTACAATATTCATCTCAAATTAATTGTGCTCTTCACAGTGACTCTAACACAGCGTTTCCCGCTGTACAGGGCCAGCTGCACAAACCCTCCTGTCAGAAGCAGCACGGATCAGGTTGGATACAAGGACCAGATCCCATGCCGTTAGACCCGTGTCTGTGGAGCCTGGTTTTAAGCCTGCCTGCTGCCTGGCTCCCCCAAAGCGTGGTGGGGCTGACATGGCACTGACGTTTGGCAGCTGGTGGCAGGATAACATCCAGCTTACGCGTCCAATGGCAGGGGTGTGCCGTGGGTGGTGTGTGCGTGACAGCCCATTTTCATCCAGCACGGGCATTTTTGGGATGAAGCGCACTAGATGGTGCTGTTCAACCTTTGGCTGCAATTTAAAAGGACCCTACAAGTTGTAACTGGTGCCAAATTTAGGTTTTATAAAAACAAAACAAAACAAAAACAAACCCTTTGTAAAACCAGGGGCAAACAGAAATACCCTGAAGCTGCTTGACAGCCATCTAAGCCTCACAGCCCTCTTCAAACAGCCGTCCCCCACGCTGTCTGCAGCCCTGTCTGGGTCTGCCTCTCACTGGCAGGCGAGCTGTGCAAATCGCAGTGAGAAGCTGCCCAGAAATGTGCCAAAACTGGGGAACAGACTCAGCCATTGCTGCGGTGCAAAGAGCCAGCAACCTTTTGGGGAATTTCAGCCCCATTTTTTGCTCTACAGATCTGAAGCAGTGGGGACAGAAGTGCCAGGCTGTGTTGGTGACTGGTGCCTGCGGTGTGCAGTGGCTCGTGTTAGGATCTTCTGATGGACAAGGGCTGGGGGAAGGCTCTAGCAAAGAGTGTTATGAAGAGGGCTGAAAACCCTGTGGGCATAAATCAGGCCACTTGGTGGCTGGAAAGCTAGGGAGACAGGGACACAGAGATCTTACCCTGATCCCTGGTGAAGGTAGAGAGCAGCTCGCCCTCAGAGGTACCCTCTGCTCACCACATTCCCTCATGCCTGAAGTATGCTCATTTATGAGGCAGCCAGGGGTCGGCTACACAAATAGTGATGGGAAAGAACGCTGCCAACAAACCACGTCGTGGGATGGAAGAGGAGGCTCACAGCTCGCTCTTGGAGCACCAGCAAAATGACCCATGCAGAGCAAGAGGAAGAAAATGAAGTAGCAGTCAATAAAAAAGTATCAACATCATGGCACAGAGCCTGGGATGTGCTTGGCTGGGATGAAGCTGCCGTGCATTGCGGTGTGGCCGGGTCATCTCAGAGCTGGGGCTGGGCACCTCAAAGGCACCTCAAAGACCTCAGCTGGGAGAGAGGCATCTGCAACCTGGTGGCACTGCCGTGGCAGCGAAGATCAACAGGAGCAATTTTTGCAGAGGGAAGTGAGGCATTTGAAGCAGGTGATGCTGCTTTGAACCCACACAGCATCCCTTCCTGCAGGAGGCACTGATCTAAAGAGATCTCCCTGACCCTGGCAACATCAGTTCCCTCAAAGCATCCACTGTGCAGCAGGAGCTGCTTTCCAAGTCCCCACACTATGGTTTGCAGCACAGATCCTGCAGGGAGCCTAAGCAAACCACCTCATTTGGATTCTCTGCCTTGGAGGAGGCAAATGCACTCAAATTTCTCAGCTTGCCTTGAATTTGACTTCAGCACTGGGCAAAAAGGATGAAGCAGAAAAAGGGTTGTTCCATCTGAGTACAGAGTCTGGCTCCCAGTTACAAAACTTGAGACACAGTAAAAAGTAAATCAAACCATTGATCAAATGCAATTCAGAGCTGTATGGAGCAGCCATGCCTTTCTCAGACAGGGCTGGCATCACTCCCGGCACCAAACTACTTGTGAGCTCTGCTACCTCATGCTGTGCTGGCTGAATGTTGGGGCCACCTCTGAGCAGTCCTTAGATGATGGCCTCCCTTCCACCTGCCTGTCCAGTTGGCTCCAAACAGCTTTTGTCTTTTTGGTCAGATGCTTTTTTTAAAATGAAATGAAATGAAATGAAATAAAATAAAATAAAGATCACGTGTGAGTCTGCAATTCCAGGCACATGGGAAGGCTGGGGGACTTGTTTTCCCCAGGCAGCTGAGTCCCTCTCCTCCAGCAAACTGCCCCGTTTCCCAGTTCCCTGTTTCCCTGGGGCAGCTGACAGGCGGAGCGTGCCCTGCTGCTGGCTCTGCCCACCAGCACTCGCTCGGGGGGCTGCTGACTTGCACAGCACTTCCATGAACACCATTCTCTCTGCAATCTCTAGCTTTGGCTAAGCAGGTTGCACAGAGAATTGGGGATTCAAAGCTTTCATAGGCAGACAGTCTAAGTAATTTGTCTTACTTTCCCCTTGCCTGCCTTGGTTTTAGACCGGAGCGCATGGAGTTGTTTGGACTGCCCTGAGCTGGCCAGGCTTCCTGTGCTGGCAGGAAGATCCAGCTCAGGGGATCCACCACACAAGTTCCCTGCAGGTGCAGTCCCAGGTTAAATCACTCCCGTTCCCACATGGGTGATGGCTAGCAAATCCTCTGGGTATCCAGGGTTCCCTGGGGCTTCCCTCTCCTAGTCACAGGGATGGACCGGGTGGATGGGGCAAAGGTTTTGCTGCTCGCAGCAAAAACAGGAGAAAACTCCAGCTGTCTGTCCAGGGTGAACTCCTTCCAGGAACTTAAAGGCAGGAGGGGCTGTGCCACCTCACACAGCAGCCTGAAATGGTTTTTACAGCTTCTAGATTTTGCCCATGGTTGTGCAGATACCCATATCATAGGGGGAAGCCCCTGCATGTTATCCAGAGCCCTGTACCATCCTGGCACACTCGCCTGCTCTCCCTGTGGGACTCATTCTGCCTTCTGCCATGAGAGCCATCACAAGCTTGATATTTCTTCTTGTGCCTGCCCTGCCCTACTTCTTTCTTTTAACTCTGCTTTGCTTTCCCATGCTGGATTAAGGAGCCCCCAAACCTGGTGTTTCCCCCAGAAAGATTACAAAGATTTCCCCCACAAGAAGATCACTTTGGGGGCTGCTTCAGATGAGCCAATCAACCACTCTTGTCACCAGACTCTGCCACCAGCCTTCAAACCAACCCCAGGCTCCCCTCTCTGGCTGTCAGTCTCTTCTGCCAAGGCATGTTGGGGCTCAGGACTGTAGTTTTGGTCAAAGCTTTCCCAGTTCTCCCTCTGACCAGCCAGGGTTCTGGTCTGCTTGCTTCTGCACCTTTGTAGTGACAGCAATATCTACTAACAGTAATGATTAATTCACTATTTATGACTAACAGCAATGACCATATTCACCCATTTAGTGTGCCCTGTCTGCCTCTTGTTCCTTTGCCCTTGGCTGCATTAAAACCCCATTTGTTTGAACACCTCCTCACCTCTTTTGGATTAGCTGCTTCAGGTAACTCCTGGGCTCCTTTCCCTTCTTTCTGCCTGAAGAATTTCCTCTCCCAGTTTTTGCTTAGGTTTGGAAATCTCGTCCATGTAAAGTGGATACAGTATGTATTATCAGGTGTTTCTTCAATGACCGGTAATATATACCCTCAGCCTCCGCTGAAAGGAGGTTGAGGGTAGCCATCCATAGATAACCTGTCAGCTATTTCTACCTTGCAGTATTGATGCTGTGGGGTAGGTGCAATCACCATCTTCTGTGACTGATGTGGAAGGAGCTCTGGAGAAGGAGCCTGTGCGGAGGCTGTGAGCCATCATGCTGGGGAGGACTGCATGGCAGAGGGCCCTGCACACTCTCATGCCATTCCCAGCACTGTACCTGGCCCTCAGTGCTGTTTTTTGGGAAGAGTTTTCCAATATGACGAAGAAAACAGAGCCTGCCTGCATGACACCTAGCGGATAGGAATTCCTCCAGTTTTGATCTATCTGCTCTGCCTCCTCACCTCTGAACATTTTGGTTGCAGCTGCCCTGCAGAGCCACTCTGCTGGCTGGGTGCCGAGCCCTGCATGCTCAAAGACACTGGTGATACCTGCATGGTGGGGCTGGCAGGCGCAGGAGGAACCTAGCACCTCCAGATCTGCCGGGACGCTGCCACAGAGCCCCACAGTAGGGCTGCTCCTGAGGGCCCGTGGTTTATGAGGTGTGGGTGAGCCCCAGGAGCTGGCCATGCTGCTGGGAAGACCACCACAGGCACAGTCAGCCAGTGTCCCCAATGTCCCCTGCATTTCATCATTGGCTGGTAAAGGCAGGCAACCCTGGGTGACGGCCCGGCCCAACGCGCCTTCCTGCACCCACCTTTGGGGTCCCACCGCCTGTGCCCCCCACGCCTGCCTCTCTGCGCTCCGTGCTGCCAGGCTCGTTGCTCCTCTCCGTTGGCCGAGGGTGAGACGCCATCCACGCGTGTCCCTGCAGCACCACTCTGCAAAGAGAAGAGATGTCAGCTCGTCCCCAGCAGTCCCTGGGGGCTACATATGGCAATGGTCAATGGGAGAGGATGTGCTCTGGTCTCTCCATGAGCACTGCCACCTGGATGCGTCCCCCAGACACACAGGGAGATGCCTCTGGGACCATCCTGCCCAGGAGATGCTGTCAGGCAGCTGGTGACACCCTCCGGTCCCTGCTGGCAGGAGGGTGCCGCAATCCCATGGCCCTGAAGGACAGACTTCATCTCTCGGCCCTCCATGAGATGGAGGTGACTTGGAGTGCGTTCTGCTCTTCCTCCCACCTCAAAATGGGAGCCAGGTGATTTGGGTACCCTGCTGGCCCATGAGGTGCTGCCCCCCCAAAAGTGTGTCCTACAAAGATGGTGGCCAAGGCATAGAGCCTGTTTGCAGTCAGTTTTGAGGCCAAGGATACCAGGGAGCCAAATAAGCCTACCTTCCCCAAACCCTGCCCCAGGGCTGGCCAGGGAGGCTGGGCATCCCAGGAATGATGGGTCCAGGTGCCTTGGGCATCTCATGGCATCTGTCCCATCTCTGAGCACGGGGGCTCTAGAGTGGATATTGGTACAGCAGTTATTGGTCCCATGTTACAGAGACCGGGCAAGAGGGAGCACTGGTGGTGGTGGGGCCGTTCCTGTCCCTGGTCCCCACGCCCCACCATGCCCCTGGGGCTCACCCACCTGCTCCAGGGCATCGCTTGTTTTCCCTCTGTGACTGCTGCTCCAGGTCTGCGGCCGCTGTCTGCCTCCACAGGGGGGTGGGAAGAGGTGGGGCACAGTGGTCACCATCCACAGGGGGGAACGCAGGGACCATCTGACAGCTTGGTTGTGGCACTCACATCATTGATGGCTACGTTGGGAGATGAAGCCTGCTGCCAGGGCTGCCCCGGCGCAACCCTGTGTTAAGCCAGCATGTTTGATCCTGGCAGGAGAGGCATATCTCCTTCCTCCATCCATTAGTGATCCCAACCAGCTGGCCTACTTGGAGGTAAGGAAAGGCTGATGTCAAAAGCACTTCTGGAAATATTCATTGCTCCACTGTTGCAGATCTGTTTTGCAATACTGGGCAAGATCTTCTGGCTTAGATGTGGTCACTAACCTCACTGAAAAAGCAAGCTCAGCACTCAGTGATGCCTTGATGTCTGTCATACAGCCTTTACAGATGTTCAACCTGAACATTTTGATATGATCCCTATCAGCAGTCCATCCTGGAGAGCAAGTGCTTGTCCCCATACTCCTGGCTCACCCATCCTGGAGGGTCAGCTCTCCCGCTCTTCCCAGCAAGCTAGCAAGAAGTTATTCAATAAGAAACATCTGCTGACCGTGTTTTAACCCACACCTGGCCTGTAGTTGTTGACCAAGCTATTGCAAGTTGGATACACACTGCAGGTTTTCCAGTTCTCGCCTCTCTCTGAGATGAGGCTCGCTGATAGTGCATCTGCTTTGATGAGGTTCTTCTCAGAGATGTGGAAGACAGTCAATGAACTTATCATGCAGTTTTGATTTATTGTGAGTCCAGCTAGTGGCTCATGGGTTTATGGTCAGCTTTGGTGGATTTGAGAGGCTTGTGAGGAAATCTGAGAAACACTTGTGCACCCAGAACAAGCTCTGGGAATCATTTCACCTGTGCACACTGTCAGTGTTCATGACACATGCAGCTCAGGTCTCAATTTGGCATTGTCTTCTTCCAGGAGAGTTTCCAGCCCATGAAATTACCATGACGGCTGAGACTGTAGCTGGTTTGCTCAGGTCTAACACAGCCAGACCTGGGATCCTTGTGGTCACATTGGGTGCTGCTGATGGAAACCCCATGGCATTTTCTCCAGAGGTGAGCGGTCAGAGTTGAGCCCAAGCCCTGCTCCCTCCCAGCGGGGCCAGTAGGTTCAGCCCATCCTGTGGTTGCCCTCTGTTATCCTCTTCTCAAGTGTTCAACGGTGTTGGCAGTGGTGCAGCGCAGGAGCACCTGCTCACTTACATCCAAGTAAGTGCATCTTCTGGGAGCACCACAGTGCTCCACATCAGCAGCCAGTTTGAGGCCCAGGGTGCACTGAGCTAAATCATCTCTCACAAAGTGCTCTTTGGTGGAGAGGAAACCCAGAGAGCATTGACCTGGGGCCCCTGAGCCGAGGAACTGCGTGGTGGAAGAGGATGGCTCCCGCTGGAGAGGTGTCTGCCCAAAGCCACAGCTGACTGTGTGTTTCCATGCTGGGTGGCATGGGGCCACCGGTTCCCTGCAGAATTGCTGAAGTCCCTTAGAAATCCTTTGACTGGATGCCAAAATAACAGTCAACTATTTTGCATGTCTCTGTTTCTCTAATCATCGGTCCATTGGCAACGACTATCGGGAGCCGAGCAGTGCCACTTGTGCCCCAGCTGATGCCATCAGTCCACCAGGCAATGGTGGTGAGGTCGCTACACGGCCTCAGGGTGCAAGGGCAGTGGCAAGATGCCAGCGAACTCATCCTGTTCTTGAAAGAAGGAAGGAAAACTTAAACCTCTCATCCTCACCAGGGGAGCACTCAGAAGCTTGTCACAGACATGTTTTGGCTTCCTCAGGCCCCGAGCAGCACCCCAGGTGGTGTCTCCAGCACAGCAGCTTGGCAGGGGTTGACCTGTGCTGCCTCTTGCAGGTCTGACACTTTCCTGTGCTACTTGGCTCTGCTGTGCTGCCACAGCATGTGTCACCTGCCTCAAGAGATGTCCTGGCAGAGGTAAAGCACCACAGCCCCCACATGACTGCCGAGGTAAATGTCTCTGGAGAGGTCCATCACCCTGCTCCTGGAGCACAATCTCCAAATCTAGCTCCCTGGAGCAAGCACTGGTAGCTCTGGTGCACCAGAGCTCAGGTCGTGGCTCCCTTTCAAGCAGCTCCTGTATGCTGGAGCTCCATGTCCCCACATCCATGCTGCCCTTTCCTGCAGGCAGTGCTGAATTTTCAGCTGAGCTCCCAGGTGGCTGATCTGTCCTCTAATGAGCTCTGCTCATTAGGCTGCCCTGCCCCATGGAGGGCCAGCTGGGGAGGTCCCAAGCCTGGGCAGCATTAAGACCTCCCCGTCCCCAGCCCCACAGCCTGGAAAGCCTATACCAAGGCGCTGCCCTCTGCGGGAGCAGGATGAGGCTGCAAACAAGGGCAGCCACCCCTTGTTTCTCCTGTAGAGTGGTTTTCCTTGCTGCTTCACACCTCTCTGACAGGGCAGAGCGAGTTCTGATTTGCATGGGACATTGCTGCAGCTCTGGCCAGGTGGCAGGGGCTGATGGAGAAGGTGCCATTTGCTCTGCCCCCCAGGGAGTCCAGGCAGGGTTGTGCAGCAGGAGCAAGGAGCACAGTGAACCTCGGGACCTTCAATAGATGACACAGATGCTCCTGAGAGCCGCTGTGCCCTGGAGAAGTGTCAGCTATGAGTGCTCGGGCAAGCCAGCAGCTGGGCTGGGGAGCCATTTGCAGCTAATTGCTGGTAACGGGCACCCCAGGGGCTGCCTGCTGGCAGGCAGGACATGTCACACCGAGGGGAGCAGGTTGTCTCTGGGCCAGGGGGGACAAGCTGGCCCTGGACAGGGGATCCCTAGTGCTGGCAGGGCACTTCTGTGAGCTCCCTGCTCTTACAGCCCCTCAATACCACAGCCCTGCAGACCCTCCTGGGGTCTCTCCTTATCTCTGCTGGGACCCTGGCCTCCACCACCCCTTTCCAACTCTCTTCCTTCCCAGTAGCACTTCCAAAACTTCATTTTGCAGCTGGTTGCTTCAGCCTTGGGTGGGGATTTGCTGTCTCCTCCAAGCCGTTTCCTCTGAGATGGCCTTTCCTCCGAGCAGCCCACCCAGCAGCCACCTCCCCAGCTCCTGGCTGGGCACACAGTGCTGGCACCAGCACCAGGCCAGGGCAGCCGGGGCTTGGCACAGCCAGTGCTCGGAGCTCTTCCATCTCTGGTCACCTCCTGAGGGCTGTATCGCTTTGGGGAAAGAAGATTTCTCTGCAGGGTTCCTCTCTGGTGGTCAGAGTGAGGTTCTAGCAGGTCCCAGCACATCAGGACTGTATGATCAGGAGCCTTTCCACCCTACCCACCTCTAGGTACTGCTTAGCTCCACCTACTCATGCCAGAGGCTGGTGATGGTGATAAAGCACTTCATCCCTCCTCCCACTCCGTTTCAGCTGATTTTAGAACTCCACATCAGCATGGGGCCTCTGAGCCTCAAAAACCTCACTAGATGGCCTGTGGAGATTCCCTGCCACTGAGCTGGGACAGGCGTGGGCAGTCCCTGGGCTGCTCCTAAGTCCCTAGGACCAGTACCAGGAAAGGCTTTGTGCTGACGGACATGGGCTGAGGTCCTAACCAGATGAGCTGAGAGGCTGGACCCAGCCAAGGCATGACACTGGGTCCATCTGCCTCTTTCTGCAGAGAAATCCAAGGAGCAAAAAAGTGTGAAAAGATGTGCCGAGGAGGCCCCTCCGCTGCGCTGGTTGTGCCCTGGCTGGAGATCCGCAGGCTGGCAGGGGACACCCGGTGTGCCACGGCCACCAGGGCCTGGCAGGCACCCAGCCGTGTCCCCCCCCACCGGTGGGGTTGGTGCAAGTTCTTCTGCCCCTCATCAGCAAACCAACGCTGTGCTGAGCTGCATCTGACGAGCTGGGTTGCTTTACAAGTGTCGTCTCTTCATTTATGGAAGCAGGCAAAGGTCTGCAGTCTGCTGCGTGGTGGCTTGAGGCACGGTGCGTGGCCGGGTGTTTCTGGCATCGAGCAAGCAAATGTGGAGGATATCGGAGTCGTGACACAGAACAGGAAAAAACACTCAGAGAATAGTTCACTAGATACTTCACTGAGAGGAAACACTGAGAAGTGGGGGATTTCTGTCTTAGGAGGGGTCCAAGACTTGCTCCAAGGCAGAGGCAAAATTGCCCTAGCACTGTCAGATATGAGGTTCCCCTGGCCTGCTTCTGCCAGCGTTTCTGTGGACATTTTCCACTTGTGCTCACCATTGAGTGTCCTTTATCCTGCGTGAAACACCACACTGCTCCACTCCTAAAATCCCCTCCCCTTCCCATGCCATGGCAGGCAGGTGAACCACAGCAGTCTGAACGCTACTGGGAAACTGCCACCCAACAAATCATGCCAGCTTCATTACAAAGCAGGCCTGGAGAAGGGGAACCTGGGGCTCAGGAGCAGCCGAGGAAGCAGCAGCCTGTGTCCCAAGGCCTCCCTAGGACGTGAGGGCTGAGAGCAGGGAGAGACGCGTTAGTGGCCGTGAGCATCCTGCAGCCTGCTCTGTCCTTGGGAGGAGAAAGCAAGAACCACTTGGCAGAGGTGCTGGGCTGGGCAGGTGTCTCGTGGCTTTCTGTGTCCACTCTCCTGCAGGCACCAGGCCTTGGACTGTTCTCCATTAAGCAGTGCTGCTTCCCAGCCTTTGGCTCCTGTCCCCGTCAGGACACAGCGGCTACTCCAGCCCCTCCTGCTATTCAGGGCCAGAGCTACACTCTAATTTGAGCCTGCCTATCTGCAGACATTTCACACCCTTTGTGCTTGAGCCAGCCATGTCCTTCAGCTGATCCAGCTCTTCTGCCATGGTGGGAGCAGACAGCAGTCTGGTGCCTCACATCTTCACTTTTTTGACTAGACATACTGGTGGCAGCGACCAGCCTCAGGTGCTGCAGAAGACAGGAGAACCCAGGGCAGGCAAACGTGAGCGAATCAGGCCTCATATTATATTTCATCCTGATCCTTTGTAGTCACAATTGGCAGAAGCATGAGAAAATGTGATGATGGATATACGGTACCAAATCTTTCAGACTTTGGGCTCAGCATCTTCCTGTGGCAGCGTGCCAAGGATGACAATGTCTGTCCTCGCACCTCACATCCTCAGAGGCTCTGCACAACCTCTGCAGTGCTGGGCATTTCTTTTCCCACGTCGTTTATATCCCATGCCCTTGCAGGAATGTGATTCCTCCCACCCCAGCGCAATGACGTCTTCCAAGCGAAACCTGTATAAATCCTAGGGGACCGGAATGGCTGTTTTGGGGGGGAGCCTCCCTGTGCGCAGCCAACACCTCCTGGAGGCCACTCTGCTCCCGGAGCCTCCCCCCATGGGAGCAGTCACTCCAAAACCAGGCCTGGGGCAAACCGACCCTTGCAGCCCTCTCTGCCACCAGCACAAGGCAGTCAGCAGCCAAGAAAGGCTGGGTGGGAGCCTGAAAACCTGCCCGTGCCTTCTGGAGCGCTCCTCCTCCTGGCAGGCATGGTGCTCACTCTCCCACACGCCCCTGCCCCAGCTCCAAGTGCTGATGGTGCTGGGAGCTCTCAGCCCCGCGCTCCCTGCCCGATGCCTGGTTGGATTTCCCAGCGCCCAGGCCCTCCCATGTCCTCACGCTGCATCAGACCCGGAGGGAGGCAAGGGGTGAGGGTCCCAGCAGGGTCCCAGCTACATCCCAGAGAGTCCGGGGGCTGTGGGGCCAGCTGGAGCTGGGAACATCCCTGCCCTCTTTGTGCTTCGCCTGGTAAACTGCGCAGTGCAAATATCAGCCGGGTTCTTTGAAATGAAAATAAAACTGATAGAAGTCGGGCAAATCCTCTGCTCTGGCCCCTGCTGCTGGCCCAAGAAGTGTCTCTTTCTGGGAGCTGCCGAGCCAGCTCCCAGAGTTATAAATACATTATGTATGCCGGTGTCCGTCGGCCAGAGCCTTTTGTTGATGCTGAATATGTCCTGGCCAACAAAAGTGGACTGGATTAGCCACAGTGGATTAAAAGATTTTCTTCTTAGAGTTTACCTAATAATATAACAATTGACATAGAAGGTCTCTTTGAAACCTACACGACTCTGTTATTTTACCATCTGTGAGTTTGCTTTCCATGAATATGATGGGGCGCCTGTTTGCTGGTGGTGGGAATACTGCCTAGAGCTGAATTTGTTACCAACAACACAAATAAGCCCGTATTTGAAGGGAGGCAGCAGGAAGGGAAAGTAGTGCAACTTCTGTCCACCTCCCTTTGTTCTCGGCCCTTCTGCTCATGGCCAGCAAGGCTTTGAGATGCCGCAACTTCGGGAGGAAAAAGAGACCCAACCAAGTGGACTCAACCGCTAGGAAAGCCTTGCTCAGCCCGCTGACCAGCGCCGTGAGCTCATCTGCAATTCAAGGTGTCCTGAGAGGTCCCGCCTGGAATAAGCTCATTTTTTTAATAATGAATTTTGGAAGGGAGCTGCTTGAGTTTCTGAACTCTCTCTGTGTCCCCAGCTTGGTGCCGCGAGCCGGCGGAGTTCGCTCGTCTCCGTTTCAGCCGTTTGGAGCCGGGGCGGCGTTCGGCTCTCCCCGCCGTCCCTGCCTGACATCACGTTTGCAGTATCCATTGCAAGATGGGTCACGCAGCGGCAGCAGCGACACTGGAAACATGGAGGGCAGCAGCAGCAGGGGAGGAACACTCCCCCCACCATCCTGCGGCTCTCCACCACTCGCCCCCTCCTCTAGCCACCACAGCAGCAACCGCACACCCCTGTGTCCCGGCCCTTGGGCTTTGATCTCATAAAGGGGCTCCATTTACAAGTCTTTAATAGCAGCCTTTGGAAATATCCGTCCTCAGAAGTCTCGAGTAATGAGATTTGGAGACTATGATCAATTTAGGCACCGCTCTTTCTCGCTTGCTTTTTTCTTTTTTTTTTCCCCCCTTTTTTTTTTGCAAACACACTTCTCAAGCCGCGCTGACTTTGTGTGCGATTGTCGCACCATCCAAGACCTGGGGGGGCCGTGTGGGCGGCAGGAATATGGGGCTTGCGTCTCCCAGCTGGGGGCCTTTGATGAAGCTGCTTTGCGAAATTTGATTTGAAAGGCCTACGATAACAATTTGGGGAGAATGGTGGAGCGTTTTTCCACACGGATCTCTTTGTCTCTTGCCCGAAGGGGGTTTCATTGTGGGTTTTGGGGCTGGGGCGAGGGGGTCGGTGGTGGCCGCGGGTGGGGTGGGGTGGCGGAGGGGGCCGTGGCGAAGGAGAACAATGACCGGGGAGATGGGGAGAGTTGGGATTTCTCACCTGCCTGCCCCGCTGCGTCGCGCGCCGGCTGGGTTTTCGCAGTCCGCCATGACGGGAGCAGCCGCCCTGCTTGCTGTCCGGAGCACTTTCCAAGACTCTTGAACCTATTTCCCTTTCTTGGCAACTGTGTGGCTGGAAGATGGGAATCTTTACTTTATATTGCAGCTTTGGCTTCTCAGCCTGATTGGCTGCGGCCAGGACCAAATGATGGTCCTTCCAATCCTATTGTAACTATGGCAACCAGCCCCTTTAGGCACCACCGATTTACTTATAATTGCTGGGTAAATAGTCAAGACAGGCCGCTTTCATCCTGCATGGAAAGATTTATCTTCCTTTTCTCCCTTTTATTTTTTTTTTTTTTGGGGGGGGGGGGGTTGGGGGGAGGAAGCCCTAAAGAGCAGCAACACTTCAGCAAAACTCTTTGAACGCTGTTGTAGAAAGCGGCTGCCTCCCCCCCGGGCAGCCTTTCCCCGCTGGCTGCTCCCACCACAGCTGCTTGGTTGCACAATGACTCCATGCCAGGGCACCATCGCCCAGCCCTGGCCGCCAAGGAGCCGCTCCGGGGGGGACGCATGGCACCCTACGGCCACGAGGGGCCAGGAGGAGGGTCTGGCCACCACAGGGTCTGGCCGTGAGGCTGCCAGCAACTGCTTTTGCCTTTCATGTGGATTTCACATTGGTTCATCTGGAGGGAGAAGATGGGGCCAAATGCTTCCCCCGCAGCCCCCGCCTCCTTCCCCATGGCTGCTGCCGGTGTATTAGCAATTCATATCCACGCCGTGCTGGGTTTCTGCCCAGACACCAGCCAACCCCTCGCATGGCTCCCAGCTGGGTGGAGAAGCTGCATGGAGTGGGAACACGGCTGGATTTGGGGCTGCAGGAGTGGACGGGGTGCCACCACCATTCCCTGGCCCAGCAGCAGCGCTGCCAGCTCTGCAGGACCTGGCGGGCAGGTCCTGCAGAGGGTGAGGTTGGCACTGGCCAAAGTGGAGCAGCTCCTACCTCTGCTCCTGGCCCGGCTCCGCCATCTCAGTGCTAGGGTGCCTGCCTGGGCCCCGCTGTCTTCACACCAAGCACCACTGGGGCATTGTGTGGGGCACAGAGGTCCTCATTACTCCTGGAGGGTGGTTAATGATGATGGGCAGAGCAATTCATGAGGCAATTAGCTGCAGAGGAGCCTTGCTGCCAGACTGGTGAATGCAGACGACATGGCCCGTGGGGCAGGGGAGCAGGATTTTATGCTTGTGTCTGGGCAAGTCCCACAGGTGATGTCCTAAGATGTACCTGTGGATGGGATGCAGGCAAGAGCATGGCTCTGGTATGTCTCTGTGGTCAGGGACAGATGCTTCAGCCACAGAACAGCAAACCAGCACCTGGTTCAGCCTCATCAGCTGGGACACCTGCGTGAGACTCGCAGCACCCTTCTGTCTGCACCAGTGATTGTTGGTGGCTGAACAGCAGCTCCAGGAAAACAGAATTAAAGAGTCTTAGGGAGGATCTAAGAGTGGGAGAGACCTTGTGAACAAGAGAACCTCCAGTGAGAGCCCACCCAGCCCTGCGGCACCCTCCAAGGTGAGGAGCCACACAGCGGGACGGCCGTGCTGGCCTGCAGAGATTGTTGTGTGTTGCAGAGCAGGGATGGTAAAAAAACAAAGAAGTATAACTGTCTGTGCTGTCCAAACTGCCACCAAAAGCATAACCAGAGCATGGCTGCTGTGTAAGGACAAGGACTCGTCCTGCTCAGCCTCCCGCACATCGCTGGGATCTCCCTGTTTCTGGCTGTACGCAGGCACAACACACTTAAACCTGGCCTCTCTGCATGCGGAGGTGAGATCCGGGCAGGAAGGAGCTCCCAGCCCTTCCCTGCGAGCGGGTGGCCCCTGCCCATGGGGTGGGCTCAGCTTGGGCGCCAGGCTGGCCCCGGCGGGCAGAGCTGGGTCGTACCGTGCTGCCCTGCAGTCGGCCCCGCTCCCTCCCCAGTGCCCGTGCCCATCGCGTGCTGGGATGCACCCTGCCCGTGGTGGTTGTGAGCATAGACAGAGACCTGGCAGTGGCCCCAGAAACCAAGACCTTGTGGCCCCCAAAGCGTGCTAGAGAGCTTCCTCTGGGTTCCTCTGGTGCACTGTGTGTTTATTAAATGAGGATCCAGGAGAGATTAAATTTAAACACATGAAACAGCAGGGGGGGAAAAGGAACTCAGAAAAGTATCTTGAGAGAAAGCTCAAGAACCAAGCTCATCTGGCAATTCCCTCTTTGAAGGAGTCCGTCAGGGAGGTTGCGGGAGGAGGACCAGGGTTTTGCTGCCTCAAGTCCTCACTTTGGTGCTTGCAGCAGGAGGAGCCGGGGGGTTCCCAGCTTCATGGTGGGAAGCACAGCAGAGACAGAAAGCTCAACACGACGAGCAGAGCCAGCTGAGAGGAGAGCAGCAAGGAGTCATGGTGCCAGGCAGCATCTCCTCTGCTTCTGCAGGAATCGGAGAATGAAACAGATGATCCTCAGACAGCCCGATGTACCTGCTCCCTGGAACCACCTGGTGGATGTGACACCGGTTTTCCTTTTAACCTGTTGCAGGGAGATCCAGGAAACCACAGGCCACCAAGTCGGACATCTGTACCTGCAGGTTAGCAGAAGTGCTACTGGAAATAGAATCTGTGGGCACCTGAGTAAATATTATCTAAGTACTATCTCCCTGGGGAAAAAGCAGATTACTCGTGAAGGGGAGTCCTGTCTCTTATGAGCAGCCAACTTTGAAGGTGCCAGCAGCAACATAGGAAAGGGTGGTGCCCATGGAACAGCTGTGCTGGGCTTGCAAAAGGCTGGTGATGGTGTCGCCAAAGTCCTCTGGGGAAATGGAGCAGCTTAGGGGTGGAAGGGCAATGGCAAGCGGCAGGGCTCGGTGCAGGAGGGGAGTGGGCATTTCTTGTGGTGGGGAGTGCGCAGCACCTGGAGTGGGACTTGGGTCTTCCACAGCCTCATGGGCACCGTGGAGCTGACTGTAAATGTAAGCGACTCAGGGCTGGGGCTGGGTCCAGCTGCAAGGAACCACAGAGAGACCATTCGAGGCCCTAGGCAATCAGATGGCTGATGAAATTCCTTCCTGAGTGGAGTGTTTCCTTCCATCCAGCCGCGAGCCACTGCTGGTGTTACAACAAGCAGCCCTATGAAAATGTCTGCCTTGAGCTCAGGAGTGGTCAAAAAAGCAAACAGAAGGGAAGGCCAGAAGACCACAACAGATATGAGGGGAGGGTGTAAGTGTGGTTGAAGCCACCAAACATGATCTCATCTAGGGGTAGTCCACACCAGAGCATGGAGCAGGGCAGCTGCCCAGTGTGGGAACGCAGCATCGCAGCTGTACCTGCAAACACGAATGTACCAGACCCATCGGCAACCTCAGGACAGAGACACTGCCATGTCTCCAGCTGCCCCAAGCAGCATCTCCTGGGCTCAGACAGAGGGGCCATGGCTGGCAGCTGAGGCTGGCACACAGTGAGTGGGACATCCCCAGCTCTCAGACCTGTCCCTGTGCCACCTCTCACCCCCCCAGCATTGTCATGCTGCCACCACAGCTAGCTGAGTGGAGTGGGTTCAGGATGGCACATGCAGAGCAGACCATGGCCCCAGGCCAAGGAGCTTGCTGGTGCCTGGGTATTGTGGAGTACCCAACAAGAGGGGCAAGGAGTCCTCAGAAAAGTGAGCTCAAGAGGTAGTGCCAACCTGGAGATGGCCTTTCCTGGGCTCCTCCTCAGCCAGACTCAGAGAGCTTTTCCAGTTTTGCTACAGACATGCAGAAGTGAGCAAGAGGTACTTCCCAGGAGCATGACAAAAAGGATGAACAATGCTAATGAGTAAAGCATATAATTTCTAAACAGCCCCCAAGCTGTTGGCAGCTCCCCTGAGAACAAATCCCTGGAGAAGCACCCCAAAAGAGACCAACTGGGTCAAGCAGACCTGCTGCGGTGGCACAGGAGCAGGGCACAGATCAGTGAGGAGGGCAGGGTGGGAGCGCTGCCCTGCAGAGCAGGCACTGCGTGCAGCCATGTCGCTGCTGCTCCCAGTGCAGATGCTGCTGCAGCAGTTCATCCCGGTGCCTGGCGAGCCAGGCAAACGGTCCTCCTCCTCCTGGGGAGCTCAGCTGGCTGCGGGGGAGATAAAAGGGAGGCATTGACGTCAGGGCTCTCGCCACCCACGTGCGGATAAACAGGCGGCTGTTGGTACAGCCGGGAAGGCTTGGCTTAAACAAACACGCCAGCCAGCTGCCCGCAGAACGTGGCTGGCCCTGGTTCAGCCAACACTTAAGCACGCGGCTCAGCCCCAGCAAAGCCAAGGGGAAGCGAGCAGCGAGCCAAGCGGTGCGCAGCCACCCCAGAGCCAGCGTTACAGCCCCCGCTGGACACCCACTCGCTGCGTGGCCATGGGAAACGAGCTGGCCTCCTCTGGCTCCGGGCAGTTTCGGGAGCCCTGCAGGACCCCTCTGCCCAGCCCCTGCACACACTGAAGGGAACCTTCCACCTGTGCTTGATGCCGGGGCGCACGCGCCAAGGCCAGCAAGAGAGGCTGGTGGAGCTGCTGCTGCCCTCCGAGCATCCTCTGTCGGTTCCCATGGAAACTCCCCGGATCTCAGTCGCAGGAGCCGCTCGGGTTTTCTCTGCACTCACCCATCCGCTGGCCCTGCTCGCTGCCCTCCTCCCATTGCATGCCCAGGTCTGCCCCTGCGGGAGGGACCCCTCAGCCCCTCTGCCAGCCCCATGGAGACCCCCGTCCTTCTTCCCTCATACACCACTGCAGAGAGCTGCCCCTCAAAAAATGCAAGCCTACCTCAGAATAGGAAGATACCTTCCCCATTGCCTTCACTAGACCCTAATTCTCTGTTTTCTGCAGCATATCATGTAGAAAACAATATCCTGTGGTGGGTGACAGGACCACATCTTCATAGGGATGATTTCCCACCTCTGCACCTCAGTAGGAAACTCAGGAGCTGCTGGCAATGCCATGCCAGGTCCCATCCTGGTGCTGAGCCCAGACAGCCAGAGCCAGTAGGGGTCTAGGCACAGCTGGGGGGGGGGGGGGGGGGGCCCAGGACTTACAGGGAGACCCCAGGCCATGTGCTGGGGGGGTGCGTCCGGGCACCCGGGCCCTGGTGGCTGGTACAAAGGTGCTGCTGCACTAGCTAGCTTCCTTTGCTGCTCTTAAAACCAGGCAGACCTGAAAGACAACCTTTGAAAATCTGTTTTAAAATTGCTTATGCATCAAAATGTGACTAATTAAAGCCAGGAGGCAGAGGCTCCACCTGCCAGTCCTTCCTGCATTTATCTGCTCTCAGGGGTTGTGTCCGGTGGCTCAGGCTGTGGTCCAGCGACGAGATTTGGCTTTGGAAGCTCCCATAGAGCCTGGAGAGCCACAAAATATTAACTTCTTTCAAGAGCTGAGGCTGGGGAGCCTGGCTTTTCCCATGCACAACAGCATGCTTGCCTCACCCCAGCAGGAAGGCCTCCCAGCTCCGCAGAGCTCTGCGTGGCCACGCTCCACTGCAAGCCTCCCTTCACTGCTCCAGACAGCCAGCAAGTTCTTGAGCAGGAAAACACGAGGTAACCTCTCTCTTTCTGTAGAGTAACACAGCAGAGGAAGGGGCAAGCAGGGCCAGAGCTGCGAGGATAAGGTCATCAGTGTCCATCCTGGCAGGGTTTGTGCCAGGGTGCAAGGCTCTGGGTACAGGCTGATGGCACGGCCAGCACCACGGTCACTCCATGAGGAGAATCAGGCCGCTGCTGGGAGGAATCTGAAGGGCTGCAAGCAGACCTGGGGAAAATAAAGGCACCATGGAAAATCCAGCCAAGATAAAGAGAAGTTATTCACTGGAAAAATAAAAGAAATGCATGTTGTTGCTTTGTTCCATTCCTGGATAAAGATGGATAAAAGACATCAATAAAGCCCCCCCAAAACAAAAAAAAAAAAAAGAGAGAGAGATAATCAGTCTGTCTTTTCCAAATCTACGTGACAGAGTGCTTAAATCACAGAGGGCTGAAGAGGGCTGAAGAAGTGCACTTCCATTCACTGTCAACAGAGGAAAATCTACCAAGGAGAAAAAACTATAAATCTGCTGATGGTCCAGATAACTCGTGCACACCACAAGAGGGTCGGAGAGCGCAGACACCCAGGTAGCGATGGGGACGCATGCTCGGTGGGGCAGGGCCGAATGGTTCACACAGGAAGGACGTGTGGCTCTGCTCCCCTCTGCTCCCTGCCAGGCAGGGAATCCCAGATGGGAAGGGCTGCCCGGGGCCCAGCACACATCTGGGAGGGCCCCACAACAAAGTCCTCAAAGAAATTCAGCTGCTTTGGAAAGAGGCGGCAAGTCCCCACATGATGAGGTATTTGGGTAAAACGCAAAGCGGGCATTTTGCAGCAGCGTGAGGAGCAGGGCAGTCCCACGGGGCTCTCTGCACAGCCCCGTGCCACGCCAGCGAGGTGGCAACGTTTGCCGACGGCACCGAGCTGCTCAGTGCAAGATGGGGGTTGTCTAGAAGGTCAGAAGGATCCGACAGCACTGTCTGGAGGGAAAGTCCAGTCCTCCTAAAGGCAGAACAAAGCACATGAGGAAAAATCCAGCCTAACTGTACAACAGTTGCTGTCCTCACAGCGAGGAATGAATCATCCGGCCATGGCCGCGAACCAGCGCGGTGCTGGGCGGCCCCGAGGCGGGTGGTGAGGCGTGGGGTGAGGGAGCAGCGCCACGAAATGGACTCCCATCTCCTGCCTTTGTCAGAGCATTCTAGCTGGACCAAAACAGCACCATTTTAAGCGTTACTATGGCAACAGCTGCCCAATAAATGGATGCAAGGACAATGCACGCAGAATGGCACTCCCAGGCACAAGAGCCCACGGTCAGCCCCCGGCAGGCACGGGCTGCCCCTCACAACCCTCCAGCCCATGGACGCAGGCCCACTGCGTGCAGGGGGGGACGTGGATGGAGGCACCCCACGTACCCACACTGCATCCCCACCAGCACAGCCCACGGCGGAAGGAGAGGCTGTGGTGGGGAACAGGGAGCAGGAGAGCCCGTGGTAGGAACGTGGTGAGGAGTAGTTGCTTTCAGCAGTTAATGTGTTTTGCGTATGCAGATGTTACAGCTTTTTGATTCCTGTGGCTCCTTACCACAAAAACTAAGCTCACCCACGGGATCTGACTGCTCCCCTCTACACCCAGGATCCCGAGTCTGGCCCCGGGCTGCTCTCAGCTGGCTGCCCCTCAAGACACACGTCCTGGCTGTGGAGCACGGCCCTGTCAGAGCCACCAGGTCTGCTGTGAGGTGACAAGCCATGCTGCCTCCTGCCTCGTCTCCTCTTGGGCTGGGGCTGCTGGCCAGGACAAGCAGCAAGTCAGAAACCATCAGGACGGGGAAAACAGTGACAGGGGGAGAACTGCCAGGGCCTTCTGCCGGGCACGGGCTCCAAGCTGGCAGCCCAAGGGCATCCCCAGGGCTCAGCCTCTGCTCTCACAGAGACAGCCTATCCACCAGCCACTGCCCAGGGCGTCCAGCAAACCCATTTGTGGCCGACGGCTCCATCCCGCCCAGCGTGCCTGCAGCCACTCCTGGAGGCAGTGGTTCTGCCCAGGAGCTTCTTCCTTGCACAGATGGAAGAGGGAGCACAGCCTGTGACTGAGTGCAGAGTTTCAGGCAGTTTGGTGGCTGCTCGTACGCCAGAGAATGAGCCAGGCTATTTGACTTGCTCTCCTCCTGCCCAAACCAGGCTCTTCCTCTCCAGCCAGTAGGTGCTAGATGGTTTTCTTTGGTTACTGAACCCCCCTCTTCAAACTGGTAGCTGTTTTACAAGGAGGTTCACAAGGTGGATTAGCTCCTAGGAACTGAATCACAGAAAAAATTAGGTTGGAAGGACCTCTGGAGGTCTCCAGTCCAACCTCCTGCTCTGAGCAGGGCTGTCTGCAAAGCCAGGGCACGTCGCTCAGGGCCTTGCGCTGTTCTGAAAATCTCCAGCCATGGAGATGCTGCCAGCTGTCCAGACTGTTGCAGGGCTGCACCACTCCTCTCTTGGCGAAGAACTTTTTCCTTGTGCCCCACTGGAGTTTCCCTTGCTGCTGCCCATGGTGTCCTTTTCCTATGTCCTGCTGGCACCAGGACCTCCAGGATCTCCAGGGTCCCTGCAACCCTTGTGGGCAGCGCAAGGTGTGATCTGATCCCCTGCTTCCTCCAGGCCATCTTGACCCCTACGTTCAGCTTTCTGGTGGAAATTCAGTTCTGTTGATTTCAAAGCAAACACCACAGCAATATTTAAAAGGTGCTTGCTGGAATTGCCTAGGGAGTTCCTAAATCCCTCAACTTCTCTTGATAAATACCATAGGGGGGTGACTCTTGGGCTAAATTCTCACTTTTGCTGATGCCAGGTTTATGATGATTCACAGCACCGCTAAAAGTCATGCCCTCTGCAGTACCACCATACGGCTTTAAGGCTCTCATTTTGGAGTAAATGAAAATGCAGGCTCACCTTTGAGAGCTGTGTGAAAAGCAGGGATATGGTGTTTCTGTTAATACTCCCAAAATATTACTGACTGTTTGAGTTCAGATGGATCTGTTAGGAATTTACAAGTAAAATACTGTTTAATTCATGAATTTAAGTGGCTAAGAAAATAAGTTGGTTGAGGAACACGGCCTTAACCTCCAGCAAGTTTTTGGACCTGTGGCCAAGTCCTGAGCTATTCCTCCACCTCCTCAAGGTGACCTGACTGGGAGTGTTGCTGCTCAGACTACCCCAAAAGATGGACATGGGCTCCCTCCCTTGCCTAGCAGAAGGGTGAGCCAGCCCTGCACGACTGCGGCTGTGTAAGCACTCACTTTGTTTTCTCTGAAACCATCCCTGGTCCACAAGCAACGAGTTTCCAGCCCCCCTCATGTCAGGAGCGTTATCTCCAAAGCAAAGTTGACTTGCATCAACTAACCTTGGGCTGTCAGTCACAGGAGCCAGCTTAGTCCTGGCTGAACACATGGGCATGGTGGCCGCAGCCTCCCCCACCAGGATGAGCTTTGCTGATGCAGCTCTGCTGTTCCCTCCAGAAGTCAAACCTCTGCACCCTATCGTGGGGCAAACCAGAGTAAGAAGATATTGAAGATGTTCCCATAATGGGCCCAGCCACAGAAGAGGGACACAGAAGTTCTTTGGGAGTAGCTCCAGGCGACATCAAGCATGGGTATAGGAAAGGAGCAAGGAAAGGTTTTCACAGCAAAGGAAGAGAGAATGGAGGTATCCAAATCAGAAGTCAGGGAGAGAAGGCAGGATTAGCCATGTCCCCTGTCCCTTACCTGCAGAGAAGTTCCTGGAGATCCTACTGCGCTTTTGCAGAGCTTCTGTTATCCCTGCCCTAATGGGACAGGAACTCTCCCCCACATCTGGCCGAAAGCTCCCACTGCCCCTGCGCTTCCCCATCACCTACCAAACCTCTCTAAAACTGCAAATCCTGCATAATGGGCACACGATAAGCACTGAGGAGCAAAGTTATCTCAAGGACAGGCAATGCCAGCACTGCAGCTGGGGAGGATATATGGCCAAAGCTCTGCCCTGAGGGGTATGGGCACCACAGAACTGGAAGATAATTTTACATAACTAAAATCTAGCCCCCCAAAACAAGGAGCTGATCATCGTCTCTCCAGCCATTCCAACCAACAAGGAGCTGAGGCACTGACGGCTTCAGTAGGGCACCAGGATCCAGGCATGAACCAACCACCACTGCAGGCAGCAGAACTGTCACGTTCCAGCATGGCTATGGAGGGGGAGCTGGGACAGAGCCACTGTCTGGAGCTTTGCTCAGAGCTGCATTAAAATGCATGAGCTGTGCTAGCCCTAATGATGAGCAGAGCTGTCAATGAAGAACTCGTCCCAGCTAATTATCTCTAATGAGGGCAGAGTGTCAGCATCCCTGAGGAGCTGGGCAACAGCTTCCCACTCAGCTCAGTTGCAGAAGAGCGAGAAGATAAGTAAATGTCATTGTGGTGGCCTAGCTAAGAAGTCATTAATTAGGCAAATGTGACCTTCAGTGCAAGTTTCCAGCTCTGGCGAGTCAGGCTGCAAGCAGGCTGGAAACACCCATTTTTACCACCCAACTTGTCCCCTGCTCCCAGTTAGAGACAGCACAGCCCCAGCCTGGCAGCCCCTGACCAGCTGCACAGCTGTGCCATACCCACCTGCTGGCTCAGATACCCCTTGTGAGGGCTCCAGCCCATTCCCAGTCTCCAAAAGCAGCAAAGAAGTCTTCACAAAACACTGCCATTTCAGTCACATTCACCTGAACCATCTCCCTCACTTCCTACGAAGGCCTTATGCCTACCCAACGATGCCCTCTGCAGCACTCTCCCAGTCTTCAAAGCAGAACAAACATGGGGCATTTCTGCTCCCCTGTAGTTTTACATTTTGGTGGAAAATAAGCCAGACAAGCACTGCTTGCTTCTCTCATTGTGGTTTGGGGGTCACGCTTTTGGGGCATTATCACCTCTCCTCCGCACAAGAGAGCTGTGGACTGATCTAAGGTACACCACCACTACGTCTTGTGGTCTCTGCAATGCACTAACGACCAGTGAGGATCAGAGTAAAGTCTACTGATATTCCCTAAAATGCATATTTAATTGTATATCAGGATCACACAGCAGTCAAGTACTTGCACAGGCAGAACCACATCAGGTCTGTCTTACAAGAATGCTTTCAGAGGCCACAGGACAGAAATAATTTCCTCAGCCAACAGGCACAATTCCTCATTGAGTCTAGGCTGCTGTTATTAGGTGTTGATAACTGCAACACGCTCCTGGGTGTGCTCACTGTGGGGCCTCTTCTACCCAAGCGTGGTTCAGGCAGAAGGCTCACTGAACCCCACAGCTCGATCTGCAGCTGGGAGTTTGCGCTGAAGGTTTCTTCATTGCTTCTGAAGTGCCTTTTCTTTCAGTTGGTTGACAAGTTCTTCAGCATACACCTTGAAGAGCGGGACAGGGTCCTGAAACAAAACAGAGGTTAAACTACTTAGACTCAACCAAGTCTAATGCTAAGCAACAGAAGATGCCCTACACTGCAAGAACCCTGTCCATGCCAGCAAACCACGCATCATTCAACCACTCTGCAGCCTGTCAACGGCAACAGAACGAAGCTTGGGAAGCACTACTTAGAGGTGCAGGAAGAGAGAGCACCCATGGTACCTCATCTGTGGTCTCTGATGTTGGTGAGACTCATGAACGTCTCCATACATTTTAAGACAAGGGCCTTTTTCCCCTGCAAGCAGTTTGCCCAGTGTCACAGGACTGCTAGCAGTTAAAACCAGAAGATGGGCCAGTTTTTTTTTTTTTAATATTATTTTTTTATTCCAGTGGATGAACAAAGCATGCTGCTATGCCACTGCTCTAGATACATCTGCTGCTCAGTTCTGTAACGTTGCCTCAGATTATAGGCACCTGCATGTGACATTCATCAGCTTTCCCCAGTTTTGCCTGCAAATGGGAATCAACAGGAGCTCCCAGGAGCCCTGTTCTTTCTAGAAATGCTTCCCTCCTTTCTCTCGTTGCCCTAAATCAGCGCTACACTGAAACCCTCTGGCAGACCATACCCCTTGAAGGAGCTGGAGCCCTACGTGGTTCAGGGCCTGGCACCACCTCATGCAGTCAGCGCTCATGACCTTTCCATTTCTTCTGCAGCCACAACAGGAGCAAACAGGTCTGGGGGAAACATCGCCAAGAGACACTGTGCCCTGCCCCACCCAGGGAGCCCTTTTGGCTCAGCAGCTCTGTGACACCCCCTCCTCTCCGTATTGCTTCTAACAAGCAAGCTGCCACAAAACTGAGCGAGCCCTGAACCTGCATCCAGTGGTGTAACAGAAGGCAGCAAAGATGTTTGTGCATCAGGAAGGAGTTAGGAGCCATCTCCTACTAAAAAACTCTCCCCTGATGGGGTATCTGACATTACAAAGCACTTTCACCCAGCACCATGTTTTGGGCACCCAAATTTAACTGGGCTCAAGTGGCTTCTCAGGAGTTTTGGAGCACTACTTTCATCGACGATGAGTGCTCAGGATACTGAGATCAACTGGATGCACAGCATGATGCAGCTAAGACACCTCTGTGCTCGCAGCACAGCACTGCCTCAGAAACTCACCTTTTTTTCTAGGAGCCTCTGTTTTTCTATTGCTTCTTCTAAACTCAAGCCAACCCATTCAGCCTCCTCTTCTGGAATCACAAATTCCTGTGACAAAAGGAGGAAAAGGTGGTGTAGTCTCTCCAAGTGAGGAACATGCAAATCCCCTGTGCACCCCACTCACACAAACACCTTTCCTCCAGCAGGAACAACACTGCAGACAAGCCTCAAGCACTGTTCCCTTGCTCATCTCATTTCTGGCAAAACTCGCTTTACCTTTCTTTTCCCTTTTTCAAAGCGTACAGCACTGTGTGCGCTGCTCTGCCTCTCCTCTCAGTGTTTCTGTGTCTGATCACAGTCCATAGATGGCAACCACCATCAGCTGCACAAAATTAAATAACCGCACTCAGGCAATAAGGGCTCCTCGCTGCGGTGTCAATAAGAATTTGCCCTGGTGTTGGCAGTGCCAGCTCCAGCAGTGCTTGTTGTAAATTCACAACAGAAACACCGATTTTTATCTGCCTCACTGATGAACAGAGAAAGCAGCAGCCACAGAGAGATTAAAAAAAAAACTAGCAAATGGTGTTTAGATCTTCTACACCCATACCCTGAACACAGAACAAACTGTAGCTCGTGCTGCCAGGGGGTGAACAAGATGTTATCAGTCAAGGCAACCAGTGAACACCGCAGTGGATACCAGAGCAGAAGCAGCAGGTCGGGTACCCACCTGGTACTTGTTATAAATTGCCTCTCTTCTGGCAGGATCATTGGGGTGCAGTTTGGGATCTCTCCGTGCAAGCCGCAGCAACATCGTTCGCTTCAAATCCATCCCCAGCTTCGAGCACAGATCTGCTTTTGGGGTCTGGCGAGAGAGAACTGACAACATGAACACACACCGACGGGTGAAGCCGAGAAGACGGGAGCCTACCAGCATATGGACAACCCTGGCAATTCACCCAGACGCTGCACGGGACAAACTAAAAGGGGAAGACGTTCCCCAGCTGTCCCCTGAAGCCAACCTGCTGGCGGCTCCGATTTTAACGCCCGCGGCTGCGGCCGGGAGGGTGCCGGAGGCGCGGGGCCGGGGCCTTGCCTTGAGGATGTAGAAGTCGAAGCCGTAGGCCTGGTCGATGAGGTCCAGCGTGCGCATGGTGACGGTGACGGTGAGCGTGGCATCCAGGATCTCGCTGTAGAGGCGCCGCTCGAACAGCTGCGGCTTCCACACCTTCGGCAGCCGGGTGGAGAGCTGCCCGCGGGCGGGGCCGGTCAGCGCCGGGGGACGCGGCCCAGGCGGGCACCGGGAACGGGGCAGGGGGAGGCCGGCCTCACCTTGTCGTTGCGCGCGTAGCGGAAGCCGCGGACCCAACCCTCGCCGCCCCACAGCCCCCGGTGCGCGGCGGGCGGCAGGAAGGGGACCACCGGCACGTCCTGCACGCGCTCCCGCTCGCCGGTGCGCGGGTTGCGGCGGTAGCGAGCCCCCTGCGGCCGCCAGTGCACGGGGGCGGCGGGCGGCTCGTCCTCCTGCAGCGCCCGCAGGCAGTGCGCGGGCAGCCGCGAGCACAGCCCCTGCCGCAGCCGCAGGGCCGGCCACAGCCGCGGCGGGAAGCGGTGCAGCGGCATGGCCGCCCCGGCCCCTGGCGGAAGCGGGAGGTGCCGCCCCTGCGCTGCCGGGGCCGGGCTCCAGACGGCGGCCGGCAAGAGACAAGCGGCGGCGGCGGACGCCTTCGCTCCCCCCCTTTCTCCCCCCCCCCCCCCCGCACAAACCGCAGAAACCCGCTTTTTATCCGTTTATTAAACACCTCTCCGTTTATTAAGTTATAAAATCGGAAGCTTTAAAATCGGCCGTACAAAATAATCACGGGTATTAACAGCAAAGGAAAACAAATAACCGTTTCATTCAGACGCAAGGGGAGTTCCTCGGATTTTACCCGAAATAATTAACAAAAATTAATAATTATAACAAGAAAATTAATAATTAATAACTCACAAAAAGCCCTTCCCCCAGGCACACAGCACATTTCTGCGTCATGACCCAAAGCGACACAGGGGAGCAAGGGCAAACTTCAGCGATCGGACAACAACAACGGAGTTTCAGGCGTTTCTTGACCTGAAGCTTCACAGCATTGAAAGCCATAAAGGAAAAGGCCTGATGAGGAATTATTGCTTTAACGAGCTGAGGCAGCACCCTGGCTAGCATGGCAGCAAGGCGTGGAGGCCACAGCTGTGAAGGTCCAGCTGCTGCCCACCCCTGTGCTCAGCCCACGACACACTGAGAGGGCAAAAAGTGCCTAAAAGCAGTAAAATGGGGAGGAAGCGCGGAGCGCACTAAGCCCTCCACCCCCAAGGGATAAAACCGAGGGTGAGAGTTCCTGGCCCCTGGCCGAAAGCTGTGAAACAAAATACAGGGACAGGGTGAGGGGCTGAGACCTCCTCAACATGGAGAGCTCATCTATGTGCCCTGAGGGGGAGCAGGGATGGGTCTGGGCCATCCAACGGCCCCAGGTGATGGGCAGGAACACACAGGAGAATGAGCCTGTGGCTGGGTGTGGGCCACTGCTGCCTGCTCGCCTTTTTTCTGTATGAGTGGCAGAAGGTGAAGGAGATGGGTGAGATGTGGCCTCAAGCCCCTGCAGGCTAGCACTGAGGAAAAACTTCACTTTCACAGCATGGCTGAGGCCGGAGATGCCCCTGGGCCCATCTGCTTCCCCCCCTACCTCACAGGGCCACCCCGAGCAGGTCCTTGTCCAGGTGGCTTTGGGAGATCTCCAAGGAGGACACTCCACAGCCTCTGTGGGCAACCTGTGCCAGGGCTCTGATACCCGCACAGCACAGAAGTGCCTCCTGGTGCTCAGAGGGAGCCTCCTGTGCTCCAGTTTGTGCCCACTGCCTCTGGGCACCGCTGAGCAGGGCCTGGCTCCATCCTCTGTGCTCCCTGCCTTCAGGGGGTTGTAGACATCGGTGAGATCTCCCTGAGCCTCTTCTTCTCCAGGCTGAGCAGTCCCAGCTCTCACAGCCTCTCCTCACAGGAGAGGTGCTCCAGTCCCTTCATCAGCCCTGTGGCCCTACATTTGACTTTTCCCAGTACGTCCAGGTCTCCCTTGTACTGGTGGGCCCAGAACTGGACACAGCACTCCAGGCGTGGCCTCACCAAAGCTAGGCAGAGGGGAAGGATCACCTCCCTTGACCTGCTGGCAGTACTTTCCCTGATACAGCCAAGGATACCGTTAGTCTTCCTTGCAGCAAGGGCACACTGCTGACTCTTGTTCTACTTGGTGTCTACCAGGACTCTTAGTACCTTTTCTGCCAAGCTGCTTTCCAGCTGGGTGGCCTCTAGTACATCATGCCGCCCGGGGTTATCCCTCCTCCAGTGCAAAGGTAGAGGTTGGATTAACAGGCAGATTAATTAGGCAGAGGCTACGTTAGCTATGAGAAGAGGTTAAAGTACAGATCTGAGGAGAACGCTGGACATTTTTCAAGGCAAAGAAATAAACCTGATTCCTATAAACTAGGAAGCATCATCCTTCATTAATAGCTCTTTCCTTCCAAAAGGAAGAGGTCTGACTCTGCAGACCAGCTCTGAGCAGCGTGCACACTAGAAAGGAGCACCAAAACGCTTGTGTCAGCTGTCACCTTAATGCCACATACGTAGTGTTTGCCATCATTTTGATCCCAGAGGAGGAGGATGTGCAACAGTTACTGGGATCACAATTTTGTGGAAATTAGCCAGCTTGCACATAGAATTGAACCAAAGGCTGTACCAAAAGCACATGGCTGGATGTGGAACATTAGTGTCTCTAGCATAGGAAGGAGAGCTCTGTACTGGCCAAAGCTGTTCTTCCTTGGCCATCTGCCACAATTGGAATAACCAGGCAGGGAACCATCTATTTGAGCCCTTATCTACATAATAAGGACAGGGCAAAGACTACTTTCCTGGTTGCTAATTCTGTGTTTCTGTCCTTGCTTTCCGATGTCCAAGTACCCTCCAGTAAGGCTAAAGCAAGACAGATGCCCCCAAAGGGACTGCAACCACCTTGGGAGCCCAGGGAGATGCTTTTGGCTGGACTGGGACACTCCCAACAGCCTCAGACCAGCTGTGGCTCCACAGCACATCCAGCCTCAGAGCCACAACAGGTTGAGCACAGGGCTTGCACAGCTCCAATGTGATGCTGTACGCAAAGCACAGGAAAGGTGCTGAGTGCAGATTAGGTTTGAAGCACATGTTAACAAACTTGCCATACCGTGCTCAGACTATTGCAAGACTGGGGCATACCTTGAGGCTGGAGCTGCCCTAGGGCCCTGGATTCCAGCTCTGCCCAGGCTGATCCCAACCAAACACAGACACAGAGTGAACTGTTGCTGCCCAAAGGTGCAGGAAGTGGGGGCAGTGTTCCTAACTTAACTTGTAAGTGAAATGCCACAGCACATCACCAACCCTGATGGAGTCCTGAGAGATTCTGCCACCTATGTTGGCTGGGCAGAGCTGCTGAACCCACAAAAGGAAGTCAGACAGCGAATACCTGAACACAAAGAGAGGAAGGGGAACATTACAGCAGCCTAGTTCCTTCTGGATGAACCAAGAGGGACAAAGAAAAATTTAGACTAAACCCTGTGAGTTTCACAGTTATCAGGCAGATGCTACTGATGCCTCTTGCACACATTTTTTTCTACATTCCTGACAAGTCTGATCCTGAATCCAGGGCCCAAATTCAGGTCTCATTCATCGTCTCCAGAAACCAGCCTACGTAAGAGCAGCACTACCTGTTTCACAAAGAGAAGGCTCCAGACCCATATGGGAGACAGCAACCAAGGCCCCAGTGCGTGCTGAAATCAGCTACCTCCCTCCCCCTATTCAGCACCAAGGGCACTCAAACGCATTTGCCTCCAGGTCAGGTGCAGAAGACATCTATTCTTCTCTTGACAAAGCAAATTTTGATTGCAAGATGGCATAGGAAATCCCTATCCCACAGCCCTCTGCTAAGAGAGTGAGTCCAGGGAAAAGCACAGCAGCCTGTGGTGTCTGTGCAGCATGGGCTGAGCCCAATCCTCATGGATTGGGTAGGAGGGGAACAAAAGTTGACAATTTTCCCCCAAGGCCACGGAGAAGGTGGAAGGGAGACTATTTCTCATTTTAGAACCAAAAGAGCCTGCCCCATCCCAGCAGAAAAGTGTAGGGGATCTCAAACTTGCCTTCAAAAGACAAGCCCACTGTCTTCATGTTTAAACCCAGTCCAGCTACTGTGCTGTCCCAGCTAGTGAATGAGCACATAACAAGATTGCCAACATGCTACAGAGGGGCAGCCCGGGCTGGCCTGGCAAAGAGCAACCTTACCAACCCTTCACCTTTGTGACCTGGTGACAAGCAGTTCAGGTGACAGCATAGAGCTCCTCACGGTCATTCTGGCAGATCTGATAGCGACAAGTGAGTTTCTGTGACCAAGCCCAGGGCTTCTTATGCTTGTCCCGAGGTGGAAGCAGGAAAGCAACACTGCCAGCCACTAGCACGTGCCAGATGCTGTGGGTATAGTAGTAGTTCTCATTGGTTTCCATGAATGCATATACTGAGATGGCGATGAAAGCCAAGGTGATCCCTGGTAGGAGGTAGAAGACCCAACGCTTCCAGGAGGAGGGGTAGCAGTGTCTGCGCTTTACTCCGTGGTAAACCTAGAGGTGCGAGAGCATGGAAGAGTTAAGCCAACTAGAAGCTTATGCAGGGTAAACACACAGCACTGCCTGACCCAGGAACATCTGTTAAACAGTCCTCACAGCAAAAGGGCATGCCTGCTGCCTCTGTAAAACTTCAGCCTCCCCTTATCTTGGGCCCATCTCTTGTGTGCAGGACCCAACATACCCAGCTATGGCATCAAAGCCCTGCATGCAGAGGGAAATGCTGATGCCACAGTTCCAGGGCACATGCAATTCTGGCCAGACTCTCCAGCTGCTGGTGTGCACTGAAATGAGGGGAGACCTCATCAATGTATACAAATATCTTAGGGACGGTGTCGAGAGGATGGAGCCAGTCTCTTTTCAGTTGTGCCCAGTGACAGGAGGAGAGGCAATGGGCACAAAGTGAAGCACAGGAGGTTCCGGCTCAATATGAGGGAGCACCTCTTTACTGTCAGGGTGACAGAGCACTGGGACAGGTTGCCCAGAGATGATGTGCAGTCACCTTCTCTGGAGATATTCATAACCTGCCTGGGTGCTATCCTGTGCAAGGTGCTCTAGATGATCCTGTTCTGTGGGGGGGTCGGACTAGATGACCTTCAGAGGTCCCTTCCAGCCCCACCCATTCTGTGAATTGGAGCTGCAGCAGCCAGACTGTGCTGAGACCCATAAGCAGGGGATTTCTCAGCTACTGGAGGGACAGAAGGGGCCTTGCCCTGTGCTCTGTCCACCAGGGTGCTTCAAGGAGATCAGCTCCCATGTGTTGGTGTTCTGGTAAGTGGGGCCTGCTCTGTCACCATCATTCTCTGGAAAGGAGCAAAGTGCAGCAGGTTCTGTCTGGCTGTCCTTACTTACCCATGCTGCAATCATGATGACAAGGGCAAAGAGGCAGGGACCCATCATGTTCCACACCCCTCTGCGGTCCAGCTGCAGGGACATGGCAATTAACAGGGTCCCCAGGACGAAAAGGACCTGGGAAGGAGACACCACATCAGCAGCTCATCTGCTGCTAGAACACAGATGGCTATGCCAAAGGCCTAAAGCAAGGAGAACTTCATCTCCTGGCTGCCCAGCCCTGCACACATGCATAACTCAGGAGCAGCACCTTTAGAAGGAGAAACCAGAGGACCCACAAACACTTCCCCTCAGTCCTTTCAGGCACAGTCCCTACAAGCATGCAGGTTCGTGATCCAAGATCCTAGGATAAAACCACCCTCTGGTTTAAAAATTAGGGTGGATGACATACAGCCTTTGCTACCAAGATGGGCTATCCAAAGAGCAAGGCTATCGTGCAGGCTGCAGAGGAGCGGCTGTACGCACTGCCTTATTGAAGTGCTGCCACAAGAGGGCACAGCACGGCCACCTGTGTCTCGGCTGGCTCAACCTGGCCCTGCAGCGCAGGAGCAATAAAGGTCTGACACTCACGTATTTCAGAATCTTCTTTACCCGAGACATGCACAGGATTGTCACCCAGATGGACACCACAGAGCCCAAGAAGTCACAGTACTGGAGTGTGTCGTAGTCCATAATGCACATCACAGCAACGCCTGGCTGGTCACATGCGTGGTAGAACTAGAACCAGAAACAAAAGCAAAGGCTAATATGAACTCAGCAGCACCACTCAGCTTTCTGGAAAGGAGAAGCGGGAGAAAGCTCAGCCTGTGGCAGCCAAGATCCCTCCTGACAGTGTCTCCAGGAAGTGTCACCAAACCAGAAGAGTGCTACAGAAAAAAGCTGGAGAGCTGCATCAGTCTGCACCCTCCCAGCAGCAGCTGAGATCTCTTGGGACAGTGACCTTCAGCAGAATGCTCCAACCCCATCTCAGCTCCCAGGGCTCCCACCCCCAAATATGAGCACCTGCAGCGTGGCTGGAAGAATTCAATGAAAATAACACTTCTGCCAAACTCTGAAGGGGCAGGACATGTCCATGGAGGTGCTTGCTTGATAATCCTAGAAGCTCCTTGTGGAGCTTGAGCATGGACAGCTCCACCAATGACTTCAGTCCAATGCAGCAGGCAGGATCCCCTTCCTGATGCTAACAGGGAGCTGGCAGGGGACCTGACAAAAGGCAATCCTTACCGTGGAGAAGAACATGGTGTAGGTGTAGACAGAGGCCTCCACCAGGTAGTAGCGATAGACAGCAACTGCTATTGCTGGCAGGAACATGAGGTTACTCAGCGTGAGCAGGAGGGTGGCCAGGTTCTGCGCACCAACAGACTGGGCCTTGGTGTCATCCGTGCAGCTCCACCCACTCCAACCTGCGGAGCAGAGAGGCCTGTGTGGATCTCATGCGCCCTGCCTGCAGCACCCAGCTGGAGCCTGGGACCCCTCAGAAGCACCAGTAGCTCCCCAGGACTATCCCCAGGCCTCCTCTCCATTGCTCTAGAAGGCAGCGTGTTAGGAGGAGGAAGGACAAACCCACATGCCCCCATGGGGAGCCCATCAGAAGCCCAGCATCTGTCAGCTTACCCATTGACCTCCATTTCACCCAGGACCCCAGCAGTGTTTATACTGAGCAGCTGGCTTTAATCGCTTTGCTGTTTGCAGTTGCTGGCTAATGAGCTCTGCTGCCATAGCCCTTCTTGCTAATATGCTCTATCAGCCACACACACTCCTGTTCTCGGGATGCTCGCTACTCATCACATGCTCTGCTTTGTAAAGCGGTTGGCCCATGCTACTAAGTCTTGGGAACACCCCAGCAGAGCCCAGGAGCTGTTCCAAGGACATTCCCCAGGTTGTTCCCGTGTGGCAGGGGCCGTTCTGCATACGGTACGGGTCTGTCCAGAGTGGTACTTTTCTTCTCTATAGTAACTCTACACACATGCTACTTTCTGGTGATAAATCAAGCATTTCAGGCTCAAATGCTTAGGATGCTCACTGCTGTAAGCTGGGTACAAGATACTGCAGGGGAAGAACCCTACAGATCCCAGGAACCAGGGTGGAAAGTGTTCCACAACATTAAGGATGCCATCCTATCCTGCCTCCTGCTCACAGCAGGGCAGACTACAAAGCCAGATCAGGTCGCTCTGGGCCTTGTCCAACTGAGTTTTGAAAATTCCCAAAGACAGAAACATTGATATTGTGCAAAGGTGAACAACTCTGATGGGAGAAAATTTGTTTTCTTACATTTAGCTGTAAGTTTCCTGGCTGTAAGCTGTGTCTATGGCCTAGAGAACTTCCCAGAGAAAAACACAAAGCTCTGGGCTTGATACTGGGGTCAATTCTTAGCCTGCTGGCCAAGGACTGAGCTGACAGTCTTCTATAAACTAAGCTTTATTTATTTATTTATTATTTTTATTCAAAGTTAGGATGCCTATGTCCTCCTTTTGGGGAAAGGACGTCAGTCACAGGGCAACCTGGGTACATGCAGGCATTCTTCGGTCAGAGCAGAGTTAAAAGTTGTATCCATCCCATTATGCCACTAGAAACAAGCCCAGCAGCTCTGTCCCCTTCTCCCTGCTCTCACTGCAGAGCCCACAGGAGGCTGCTCTCTTCAGTTTATTTCTGGGTCATGAATATGCAGCTGGGGCATTTTGCTCCAAGTGATTCAGCAGAAAGCTGTCCTCAGCCTGATTCATTTCCCCTGGGGTGCTGTGTGCTTCCCAGGACCTGGCACCCCTTGAGAAAATTAGGATGCTGCTCTCCATTGCAGTCCTAGCCTAGTAGCAGAACTGCAGCAGACAGCAAGGACATGCTGGATCAGGTCCAAAGCAGTAGTGAACCATATTTTGTCTTGTCCTTCTGCTAAAAACAGATGCAAGTATCCATCCAAGCACAGCTATCATCTTCCCTACACTAGTGACTCCTGCCCAGTCTTATCTCATTATTATGTTAGCATCTGACACTAATGTTCCTCCTCCGGTGGCACCTCCAAGTCTAAGGGTTTTCTTGCATGCTTGCTCTGGAGACAGCATGAGACAGAGCACCACGGCAAAGCACAGACAGGGACTGCCAGCCCAGCCTCATCACGTCCTGTATAGGGCGCTACATAATAAGCTGCCCTGAAAGGCACATGCTCTGATGCAGGTGCTTTTGGGCAGCCCTGCTGGTATCCAGGTCTCACCGGGGATGCTCAGAAGCACCTCCCAAAGCCCTGGGGGACTTAAAGCTGGAAGTGACCTTTTAGCAGAAAGCTGTCCTCAGCCTGATTCACCATTTCCCCTGGGGTGCTCTGTGCTTCCCAGAACTCCTCAGGGGAAACAGGATGCTGCCCAAAGAGGGCACCATGGGCATAGACTGCACTTTAGGCAAGCGCTGTGACTCCAGGACATTCATATCAGCTATGGCAGACCCTCTTCCCTCCTGTCTAAACAACAGCATGGAAAAATGTGGCCTCCCCTTGGGGAGGATGGCAAGGCCTCCTAGAAAAATGCACTCACCAGCTTTACAGCTGCAGCCCGCATAGAGGTAGCCATGTCTTCTCAGTAGACTGCACTGTCCATATGGCCCACAGTCATTGAAGCAGGGGGTGAGGTATGCTATGATGGTCACTTTGGCTTCTGCGGTGTTACATTCACTGCAATGAAAGCAGGCTGTCTTGGCACCCTGGTCCTTCTGGGCAGCCATGTGCCACGGGAGCACTCTGCTCCAGGGGGTCTGAAAGAGCCTGGCCTCACAGTGCCCTGTCCCCAGCCACTCTCACATACACAAATTCTCTGCTATTTTGGCACAGGGATCCCTCACACCACAGCCAACAGTGGATCTGCTTCATTGCTCCCAAGAGATAAGAGCACAGCCGACTCCCTCTCCACTCAGACTGCCAAACTGACATGCAGACAGGCCTCAGCTCTTCCCCAGACTCCCATAGAGGCTCAGAGACCCATGACTAGTAGTCAGGCCCAGCACTTGCCAGCACCACTTCTTAGACTATGCTCAGCCCCTTACAGAGATGAATCACCAGGAAGCCAAACCGCTGGATTGTGAGTAGAACTGAACACATTTCAAAGCCTCCTTGAGGAAGTAACAGCAACATTTTCACTTATAGCACAGCTCTTTCCAATTTATCACCTCAAAATACATCTGGGGAAGCTCACCCAGGCAGGCTCTTCCATCCAAATGCAGTCAGTGTGAGACATGCCAGCTCAGCACCAGACAAGCTGCTTGAGGGCCCACAAGAGAGCAAGTCAGCACTGCCACCCACCTCTTCCACCTCTGTAGCCATGGCTTCACTGCTACCACATGAGATGAGCCCACGACAGAAGGCAAGACAGTGACGACAGGCATTTGCTTTTGCTTGTGTTAGTCAAAGGCAGCAAGGTAGAGTGCTCCAAACCAGCCTCAAAGCCACACAACACAGCAGACTCACCCCTGGCCCTTTGGGCAGATGAGCTGCAAGGAAAGGAACCAGTCATCTGTCTGGGGATACAGGACAATCACCATCGCTTCTGCAGAGGACGTGCTCACACTCAGAGGGTAGCCCTGGAAAAAAGCTTAAAGACAAGAAGGTGTTGTGATACACCAGGACTTGGGGAGAAGGGCCTGCAGCAATTCCAAGCTGAGATCAGCTGCACAGGAATCATATGCTACTGTATAGCTCCTTAGTCCCATCCTCGAGGGATACCGGGGGATGGAGAACATCCTCACTCTCAGAGGCCCTTGTTGTTTCTGTCAGCTCAACTCTCAGCACCTGTCTAGATATACAAGGCAGCTGGGACAGCCTGATTGCTTATTTAGTCCTCCAGTGCAGAATTTGGCTTCTCTGCACACCAGAAAAGCCTTGACCATTCCCCAAACCTGCCAACAGGGCTGGAAGAGAGCTAGGTGCTAACCAGGCCTTCCTTTGATGGAGGCTAACTCCTGGTTCCAGACTAGCACCTGCACCCCAGCACCCCAGGGCATGTGCTGGAACTGAGTGATGAAGGCCTCAGGAGGGCTTGCACCAAAATCAGCTTCCCCAAGACAATCTGCAAAGGACCCAAGTCAATTTGAGGTCATGAGGTCTAAAAAGCAAAGTCCTGAGGCAGCGTAGCTGAGCTGGTGGCAGGTGTCAGTGGCTCTCATACCTGTACTGCACATCCGCGTGGTATTGAGGGACAGCACCGGCGAAGCAGCACTCAGACATGCTACCACAGTGGCATTGGCCTGGCTCAGAGACGTCTGTGAAAAAAAATATTCCATGTGAGAGCACCTCAGTGCCTTCCCCCTGCTCAGTTTTATCTCCCACACCGCTCATGTCCTATGGGAGCAGCAGGTGATATTAACTGCTGCAGATCAAGGTCATCCACCAATTCACCAACTCTTTCTGGGCAAACCTGCATTCACCTCGCTCTGCACCATCACTGCATTATGCCTCTGCTGAAAGGCACAGGAAGAGAGTCTCTCAGGGAGACTGCACGGGTGGAAATGCCGCCCAGCCAGGACATTTACACTAGGGCATTGCTTCAGCATGAGCACATCGTGGCAGCAAACAGAGGCAGCAGGACATCATCCCCTGGGAAGGCACGAACTAGCCCTTGTGACAAACATCACAGTCACACTTTCAGGTGAAATGATTCCTTGGTGCCACCAAAGGAGTATGGGAATCGGTGACTCAGACAGGAACATCCCTGGGTTTCCCTGAAGAGCCTCCTCTCTTGGTGGCAAGGCTCTAGGTTCCCACAGAAGAGATGGAGATGCAGTTACTGTCCATTTCCTCTCCTTTTCAGTGCTGCCACCACATGCCAGCAAGCTGTGGCATTTCAATTGGAACTGACAAGCAGGACATCATGGAAGTGGCTAGAACAGGTTCAGAGTGCTTTGTGACAACAACAACAACAAAAAAGGAAAATAGTACTGCAACCCCTGGAATTTGTTGACAAATCAGCCCAGGAACAGGGGCAGAGACAAGCACGGCAAAGAGAAGACCATCACACAGATAAACCTACTGCACCTTGTTAAGCAGGAGATTCACCACAAAGGAACCCCCGCTGTCCATGCCAGTGTTCAAGTTGAGGAGAAGGAGGGTTGGGGAGATGGAGTACACGGGCACAGTGGGACCATTCAGGAGCCTGTACCGCACGGACACCACATCCAGGTCCTCCCGAACAACAGGCTGATTCTGGAGGCAGAAGCTCCTCTGGTCAGATGCATTGCGTAAAGCCGTTCCTGTAGACTGAGTGGGGCTCCCTGCTGTTCCTGTGCTACCTGGCCCAGAACCAGCTTGGCTCTGGTTTAGGCTGAAGTTAAGAAATGAACTGGCACTTCCCGGCCTACAGTCTGCAAAGGAAAAAAAGGAGAGGAGTCAGAAGAACCAGGATCAGCACCTCAACCAGGCAAGGCCCCAGGAATTTCAGACCTTCAAGCGACAGCATAAACTGTGGGGGTATTTCAGCTGCTTCAGACACTTCAGTATTTGTTATCATCTTTACAGGGGAAATTCATCAGCATCCACAACGTGGGGCTCTGACAAAAGCCAGACAAATGGTACAGTGGGTGGCAACACCCTGGAGCTGCAGAGAAGCAGCTGGCAAGCAGAGGAACAGAAGAAGGGATTACACACAGCATCATAACAACGTACCCAGCATTCATGGAATATTCACTAACCAATAACTGAGCACAGCACTTAACTGTCCCATAACCACTGGCTGCATAAAAGGCGGTAGGAGTTTTCCAGACCTGGGCATACAAGGCTAGGCAAAAGAGATAAATTAACCAAATAACAGCTAAAGGCACAAACCATGAAGTCACAGTAACTGGAGCCAAATGTGACATTTGAAGACTTGCTGGAGCCTGTCTGTAGCTCCCAGAGACTCTAATGCCTCTGGTGTTGCTGTGTGTCTCCTCTCACACTTCAGATGCCAGCGCCAGGCCCTCAAGCGTAACAGATGAGGCTCTGCTTTGAGGAAATGATAGCAGAAGCCCTAGCAGAATACTTTCAAAAATATGCCTAGTTGGTGAGCTTGCAAAACAGTCAGACAGGAGTGACTGTCACATTACAAGTGCCTGTCACAGTCACAAGGACCCCGTGACCTCCTGAGGCACGCAGAATTGAGACATCTCATTACAACCCAAGATCTTGCTCCAGGGAAACTTCTGTGAGATGATTTCCTGTCTGTAGCCTGCTTATGGCCAATAGTCAATATATCAATACAGTCTAGCGCATCTACCCAAAACTACTCTCCTCACCAGAGTTTAAGCTAGTCACAGCCTTTGGAAAATACCATTGCTTCAGAGATCCTGGCACAGGCATTTCCAGTATAGGAAGGTCCAGGGAGTATTCTTCTTGGATGAATACTAGAGCCTACACTTTTGATACCAAAGCAACAACTAGCCCTCAAGGTTATGCCCAGGCAACCAGCATGCTTGGTAAACATAGGACATCACAGCCAGCCAACCAAAGGCCTGAGAGAGACATAGCAGACACAAAGTTCTTGCTGATCCCTCCCATAGGGGTAGAGAAAATGGAAGCCCACCTGTGAAAGAAGTCAGTATCTCCATGGACACGCTGGCATTGGCAGTGCCAAGACTCTCCACCATGATCTGCAACCACTTCTCCCAGGGGAGTGAATCCAGGCCCAGGCTGCAGTTTACATTCCCTGTGCAGGTGATGATCCTCTGGAAGGACTGCGGCAGCGTGATTGAGCCCAGCACTACCCGCACAGTGCATGCTTTCTGCTCACTTGTCATGCAGCTTCGCAGCTCAAACCACATCCTGGTGGTGTACTTGGGAACAAAGACCCTGCAGGAGGAGCAACGAGCAACTCACACAGCTTGTACTTTGAACACAGACCAGCCACAACCCACCACAGAGTCCCATGGGCATTGTGGCAAGAACTAGATTGCCCTGATTTGTGTTGTGAAAATCTTTCCCAGGGGAAGGGTCTCTAAGAACTACCAAATTTCTGCCTTAGACCTCTTAGAGACCTGCAAAGAGTCAGAGGAGGGCCCTCTTGTGTGCTGCCCATACAAACCTACCACCCTGATGCAGGGAGCTTGTTAAACAGACTCAGAGACGCCCAAGCTCCAGAGCACAGTCCAGCCCAGCATGGAAACAACCGCAGCTTACCCTAAAGAGCCCCAGTGGGAAATCTGACCCCATACCTACAGCCCCAAGTGTTTCCAGCCGCTGCTCTCACTCACTTGACATGCAGAGGCTTAGCAGGTGAGATGATAGTTTGTGGCATGGCAACACCAGGCTCCAGAACAGGCATATCAGTGAGTCTAAGCACAAACATATCTGCCTGAAACATATAGGTGCAGGGAGTGGAGAAACCCTGCAGGAGGGGAGAGCAGACTGGTCAGCTGTGGCAAGACACACCGGACAGAGTATGCTGGCTGTCCGAGATGCTCACCAGAGCTCTTACCTTCACTTCAATTCTGCCAGCAGCCTCAGGGAGATGTGCAGCAATGAACCAGTCTCCTGCAGCAGGGCTTGTAACATTCACAAAAGTGGTGTTTTGCACAGCACTGCTCAGAGTGATGCTTATGTTATAGGAAGGATGGACAGTCGCATTTGCAGGAAAATGAGTGCCCAGCGGATTAATTACAGGAGGGGCTCCATAGCGAAAGTGCCTGCAAGAGAAACCAGAATGCAAGTAAATCAAGGGAGGTATATACACTTGCAAGATAAACTGGGATACAAACTCATCAATGGACACCCAGGTTGGCCTGAGGTCAGAGAGGCTGCAGGCTGGAAAGAAGCCACATATTCAAGTGGAGCACAGAGCTATCATTTTCATCTGGTGAGGACTGGCTGGTATTACATCATCTTGGATTTATTTAGAGATTAGTTTAACTTGACTGCTTATTAAGACAAGGATTTACATCGTTCCATCAAGCCTGAAAGAAAATTTCCATAGCACACACTTAGGTTAAGCCCCAGTCACAAAACTATTTTTTTTTTTTTTTTCTCCTTTTATAACCATCAGCAAATTCCCCCTATAGCCAGCTAGGCTAAATCATCAATTAAGAGCTTTCTTTTTATAGAAGAGATCTGCATCTTTCCTATTTCCTCCATTAAGGAGGGCAGACGGTTTAAAAAGACACCAGGCAAGGCCTATGTGACTGACTTTAGAAGACAAGCACCTCTGCTTTAAGATAAGTAGCTCAAAGTTTGAAATATAAGAAAAGCAGGCAGCTAAGTAATGCATGGGATATTTGGACAGCCATTTTGGTATTCAATTTGCTCCTTTTTGGGACTACTAGAGCACTACAACAGAACAATGAACAGTAACAGGTCCAGCAAGCAAGCATTGCAGGTTAGGTGTCATTAATCTGTTTGAGCTTAGCTAAACTGATCTTCACAGTCATTTCTTAGGTTATCGCTTAGCTGTTGTCTTGTCCCTCACATCCCTAAACTACTGGAAAGCTTTCTGGGATGCAGAAAATACAAAGATCACCGGTTTCAGGCTGCTCAGGAGCAACAGAGCACTTGTCTGTGCCCAGAACAAACCAGGTAATGTGCAAGCCAGCTGGTGCAGCAAACTTCAGTCACTTTTGGAGTGGCTGAAACTTCAGCAAGCTGCAGCCACCCCTATGGAGTAGGTCCTAGCCATGTAAGGTCTCTGAGAGTCCAAAGTGCCTCTCAGGGAACCACCTGCCTAGGAAGCTTAGTACCCTCATGAAATACAGCTCAAAGTCTCAGCCTATTTGATCTCAAATCCTCCAACAGCTCAAGAACTGTTTTAAGCAATATTTATTTTGATGTCATCAAATGTTCCATCTTCATGTCTTCAAATCTTGTTTTGTCATGTCAGCAGGATTAGGCATTCCTCTCTTATCTGTGCTCCACACCCAGGCTGCATCCTTCAATATAGTGTTTCTAGTCTCTCCAGCTCCTTTGTACTGGGGAATTTGTCCACCTTCAAACGTTTTGCATCCTCTCAGGCCCTTTGCAGTTCTGCCACATCTGTGCACAGTACCATATACAGGATCAACAGACACAGAAAGGTCCAGGAACACCTTTGCTTATGAACAGTGACAACAGCCTCACTGTGAAACTCTCTCCAGCGTTTCTAAGACATAAGACGCGTTTCTTAGACATAATATTTGATAGCCCTTTGATCCACTGGTAACATGAAATGCTCCTACAGATTTAAAGAACAGAGATTTAGTGTTAGTGCCACACTAAGGAATTGTCTGCTGCAACTGGCAAATTCACAGCCTCCTACAGACAAACAACTGCATGAGCAACAAGGACAAGGGAAAGACAAGGAAGCCCACATGTGCAAGCAGTGGCACAGGGACATACATACACTGTGACCTCCATGCTGGTACACTCCGGTTCTTTCCCCCTGGACGCCTGCAGAAGCCAGCGAAGCAGCACAGTATCTTCTGGCACGTGGAAGTGGAAGACCTTGGCATTCCCATACCAGCTGTAGAAGGACAACTTCTGCGCACTCTGAGAGAAGTACTCGGAGACATACAGGGAGCCTGAAAGGGAGAGAGCAAAGCAGCTGCTGGGGTGGCTGCTGGGAGCAGGCTGCAGGGCTACAGCCACCCACAGACACACACGGGAGTTTTAAGGTAACTGGAGAGAAGCCCTTTGTGTCCTTAATTTCTCAGCCCAATTCCTCTAGATACTTGGTGATCCTCTGCACTCCTCCTGAGGAATGAGATGAGATCGAGCAGCCAGAACTGCACAGATTCCTACTACAAAACTGTCCCCTACAGCCAGACAGCACTGGAGGAACCTTAACCATGCTCCATAAAACATGCTCTGAAGATGACAGAACACCTGAGACACTGAGGAGGAGGAAAAGGTCAGGAGGAAAAGCTGGTGGCAAGGAAAGCATGGCAGAGCAGGCAGCAGCCCAGCACCTTAGGCAAACCACGCACAGCAGGTGGACAGGGTAGGATGAGGCGGGTGCAGGTAGCACAGGGTGCTCTGTGCTCCACACAGGGAATTTGGCTGCAGGTTATGGTGCTAATAGGCTAGAGCTGTCTTCATCGGTTTCTGCTGAGCACCTGGGCTGATGTTATCAGTCCTCACAGGCTCAGGACACATGCACTGTGCCACATGCTGTCCTCCTGCAACATGCAATGTGACAAAAACCTACATGCTGCAAACTGCACTTTGCTTTCAGAGATGTACCTTACAAGGCCTAAAGATTTTCCTACCTGGAAGAAAGGCTGCCCGAATAGTGTTAACAGCCCTAGGGTAGGCTTGATCATGCAAGAGGACAACAGTTTTTTAGTGAATGAGTCAGAGGACTACCTAGGTCTTCCATCATCCCTCTGCCCAGCTATGCTTACAGATCAGCCCTAGCCTGCACATAATTTCACCTGCAAAACTGTATTGGCGTCACAGTCAGCAAGAAAACAACCAGACTACAACTCGGGGACAGAAGAAAAACATCACAGGAGGGTTGGGAAGAGGGCAAAACTGCTGTGAGAGAGCGGAGCCAAAGCTATTCTGCCCACCAGAAAATAAGGTTCCTCACACTCAGCAAGGGGAGTAGAAGAATGTGTCCGCACATCTCTACCAAGACCTCCCAGATGCTCCTTTTCTATGCTAGAATTCTCTGGAATGGGGAGAAACTTGTAGCTTTCAGAATCACATGCACCGCTTTGATCAGAAAATAAAGCAGCAAGAATTGTTTAACTTGTCTTTATCTAATGCTGCTCAGGGTCATGTGGAAACACACAGGACCCAACCGAGTTTAAGTAAGGTGCCAGAACAAGAGGAAGAACACTCCTCAGGCAGGAGCAGAGCCTTGAGACATACTTTGTGCCAAGAGGAAACTAATCCTAGCAGGAAATACGATTCATGCCCCAAAGCAGGTCGCACGCTAGCCTGAACACACGGCACTGCAAAGAGACAGGAATAGTAATAATGGGTTTAATTTCCTGGCAAATCACCAAGCTAAAGCCTCGAGGCAGATTGCAAACCCAACAGAAAGGAGGAAACAGGAAAGCAAGAAATACCAGCCACACAGCTTTCACTGCTGTCAAAGCACAAGCCAATGGGAGAAATTACTCTGCAAGGGAAAGGGCATGTGGCGGAACACCGCAGGCACCTTCCCGCACCGGCTGCCCCAGCCTCATGCCACGGGGTCCTGCAGGCAGAGCCCGCACAGGGCTCCAGGCACAGAGGGAAAGGTGAGCCAGGATGGGACAGCACCAAGCCCAGTTGCAGATGATGAAACAGGAACTGGCTGAGATCTCCTGTAAACCCAGCCATATTTAAGAAACTACAGAAGAAAGAGGTCTTTAATCAGCAGCTTCTCTGCACCTAGCTGCTCTCTGCATGCACACAGTGTGTTCATTTCAGTGACGTTTGGGGACAGGCACAGGACAAGGGGAGACACAGACAGAAGGAGAGGTAGGGCTGGGATCGCCGTGGCCCTGCTCAAAGGAACAGGTGGAGTAGGACAACCTGAACAGGGGTACGCTGTCCTGCTAGTGCCTGACCTTGATGGAAGCTGTTCCACCCCTGCTGGTGGCCAGGCTCTGCATGGCCAACAGCTGCAGCCAGCACCCATCAGCAGGTCCTCGCCCTCAGAGGGCCAGCTGAAGAATTATGTGCGAGGTTTTGGGGGAGGAGAGGGATGGCAGGCTGTAAAATTAAGAAGTCAAGCAATCAGCAGTGCTTTTTGTTAAGGACCAGTCGATTACAATGAGCGAGGTCAACTGTAGCACCCAGGGAGGGTCTGCAGACCTGCTCTGCCTCAGCACAGCCTGTGACAGCTACCAGGTTAGCACAAGAGCCATGGCTGAGCCAACGTGACAGCAGAACACACAAAGTCCAATCACACATGGTTTTTCTAGGGGACAATCCACCCAAGCTCCTGTTGTTAGGCTTTGCTATGCTGGGCACCCAGGAGCTGCATCCAGGAAATTAGATGAATTGATTCCCACTTCACCTTCAGCCTTGGGTTGACAAGGAAATGCTACACGTGGATAAAACCAAATATTAGTAGAGAAGAGACAGAAAGACAGGTCTCCACAAGACAAGGCCTCCTTCTAAAAGGAAGTTTCAAATGTATTAAGCAAAAAAAAAAAAAAATGTTTTTAAGGAAACAAACAAAACATAGCAGAACCACAGAGAGGAGATGCGTTCTTTGAATTTCAAAATAAAGAGCCACCTGCAACAGCTTGGATTTGCTCATCCAAAGTTTATCTCATTCTACTTTTAGACATAATATGTTGACTGTTGGTTTCAGAGCTTCCCGCAAATATAACAAGGTCCCAGTTTCAAAGCAGATGCAAGTGTCTCTGGAGTTTCAGAAGAGCCAGTACTTCCAAAGGCAGCAGGCTCAACCCTGTGAGGAGCTTAGGCCAAGCAGCAGCTCTAAAGGTTCATAAAGGGTCTACAAAAATGCCTGTGTAAAGCTACACCAGCAGTGGTCAGTCTGACTCAAGACAAGAAATGACTATGTGGCATTTTTTTTTGCCATTTATAATATAACAGAAACCCTATTCCTTTAGTCCGTGTCAAAATCCCACCTTTACATCTTCCAGAAGAAGGTCACCTCACTCCTCTGGGGCAGACCTCATCCTTACTGGCTCTCAGATCTAATCCTAACGTGGCATTTCTCCCAGCCGACAGGATGACGCCAAGAAAAACCTAACAGCACACCTCAAATACAGGGTAGCTTTCCTCTGGGCTGGGAACCCAGCTAGCAGGATGCCAGAGGAGGGTGGGCCTGGGGCAAAAGGACATCTCACCTTGGCCTCATAGGCTTCCCGGAGCAGCCCACATGCTTCACAGACTATGAGGAAGTACAGCATGATAACCACCATCAGCAGCTGATAACCGCAGTCAGCGCCAACTTACCTCCACAACACACCGAAGCATCTGAACAGCCTCCCATGCCCACGCCTTCCCAACACTGCAACGCCTGGCTGCATCTCCAGAGAATGGGGCACGGCCTCCAGCCAGCAGAGCCTCTGCCACGTGCACGGTGGAAGCCCTGGGCATGCCACCGCAAAGAGCTGCCCACTGCTCCGCTCACACTGCCAAACCCTCTTCCAGCCCACTTGGGCGCCTGCTCCTGCCCATCTGTCCCGACACAGTGGAAGTAAACTCACCTGAGAAACAAAACCGCAGCTACCACCACACACGGCGGCAAGTGTGCCTGGGTTCAGGCCCTGATCTCCCCAGGAAAGAGATCGATCTCTTGCTGCTCCGCAGCACCTGGTACAACCGGAACGAAGCACTGCTCTGCTAGAGCACAGAGGACAATTTACAGAGCTGCCGAGCAACAAAATACTCCACAGATCACGGTGCTGACCAGCTCAAAGCAACCTCTGGCACCGAGCTGAGGGGCTTTCCTCGGGTCTGCGCTGGGGACAGAAGCTTCTGCCCACTGCAAAACAACATTTGGCTGATTTTCCTCAGGGCCCTCGACCTCGACCCCATGTCCAAGGAAGGCAGCCCTTAGGGCTTCCATGGGCCAGGTGCCACCTCTGTCAGCTGTGCCCCTGTCCCCATCCCTGTCCCCACACCACACAGCCCAAGCCTCCTCCTGGCCAAAGGACCAACGCAGAGACCATGGCCACCTTGGGGAGCACCAGCGTGGCGGGGACACCGCAGCATTTCTCGCTTTGGTGCCTCCGGACAAACTTTGCTTTCTCCCCACGGCCGGGCAGGCGCGGAGACACCCGACGGACACGGTGACATCCGCGGGGCTGGGGACGGCCCCGGGCACCGCCGGTGGTCCCGGGGGGACAGAGCAGAGCAGAAGGGAGCACGATAACCGCAGGGTCCCCCGGGAGGGAAGGCCTCTCTCCCCTCTCCCCCCTCCTCCTCCTCCTCCTTCCCAGCCCAGCCCGGCTCGACTCATCCCGGGGACACCCGAGCGCACGGCCGAGCCTCCCCCCAACCGCCCGGACTCACCGGAGCCGGTGCTGTTGCCGTGACCGGCGGGGAGCGCCAGGAGCTGCAGGAGCGCCGGGAGCTGCAGCAGCGCCGGGAGCAGCCGCAGCGCCGGGCCGGCTCCCTGCGCCATGGCCGCCCGCCTTATCCCGGCATCGCCGCCCGCCGCCGCCCGGGGCTCCGCAGCGCCATCGCCGCCGCCGCCGCCCGCTTCCGCCGCCGCCAGCCCGCCCCGCTCCGCCCCCGGGACAACCGGGGCCGGGCCGGCGCGGCGGGTCCCTGGGAGGGGCCTGGGGGGAAGCTTTGGGACCCCCCGGCCCGAGACAGGGCATGGGGGGAGCACGGGACGGGGCGTGGGGCTGGTGGGGTCCCCCCCCCAAAGGCCTGGCACGGCCCTGAGGGATCCCCGGGATGAAAGCCGGGACCTGGGGACAGCACTCATCCTGGGGACGTCGCAGAGCCCTGTCAGCACCCCGAGACCTTGGGATAACCCCAGGGAGCCCTGAGACTTCACAAGGCCCTGAGGTCCCCCTGGCACCTCAGTAGCCCGAGAGGTCCCAGAGAGCCCCAAGAGAATGACCTGGGGTGGGCTCAGAGCTCCCAGGAGCACCCCGGGGCTTTGGGAGAGTGCCCTGGATCCCTCCCAAAGTCCCAGAGGAGCCCCAGGACACGGAGGCTTGCCAGGGGCATGCCCCGTGCCCACCAGGAGGTCTCTGGGACAGCCCCAGTGAGCGGTCCCTGTGCAGGCCAGGGTCTGGTTCATCTACACGCTGTGGCCTTCCTTCCCGTGCCCCTGTGAGGGCAGCGGGAGCTCACCCCCTTACAGCCTGCTCCCCAGCCAGGCTCCCCACACAATGCCGGGGCGGTGCAGCCACCTGCCACCGGAACAACAGTGCTGGGAAAACAAAGGGCTTAAGCTCGCCATCATCCTTGTCTGCGGGTGCCGGAGAGGCATGGCGAGCCCTGCGGTTGGTGCAGCCTTCCGAACCAAGGGGAACCTTGGTTCCCCTTCCTCCTCCTCCCAGTGCTGCAGCGTGGTGGCCTTGCAGTGGGAAGCAGCACGCTTCCTTCTCTGCCACCCTGGGCAAGCTGCATCCGTCGCAGCTTGGTGCGAGAGACCCGCTCCTTTGCCACGGCTGGCCCTCCCCAGCCGGCCAGCACCAGTGGGCTCTGCGTTGCTCCATCTGCTGGGACTGAGCCCCTGGAGTAGCACGGGGGCACTGCTGGATGCATCATTTCATGTTAATTCTTGCTTCGGCTGCTATGTACACAGGGAACAGGTTATTCATCTCTTGTCAGTAACTTCCCATGTGTACCGTAGCTGAAATACTCCCCTTTCCCTGCTGACCCACCCCAGTGCAATCATACCTCAGAGGCTGAGTTCTCTGTGCCTGAGATCAGTGACCACAGCTTTTTTAGCATGGAGGTAGCGCTGTTTTGTTGTCACAAGTGGGGTTGGCCTCAAAAGCAAGGATATGACCTCACACTCATTCTTCCCAAAAGAGAATGTCAAGAATTTCCAAGAAAATCCTTTGTTTAATGAACTATCAGAAATCCTTTATCTTCCTTGTGTACCATTAAAACTCCTAGAAATCCCATGTGTGGGCTACATCTGAAATTTGCTTGTTTGTGTGGTTAAGGTTTTTTTTTTTTTGAGAGTTCTCTGGTGTTTGTGATTATTTTTGCCACATTTTTCCCAGGTAGAAAATCCAGCTGTAGTGATACCTTTTTCTTTTGTGGTGCCAACAAAAATCTCAGCGTTTGGAAACCCCCAGGTGAGCTTCTGTCTTCACTGAAATCTAAGGGCCCTATCAGGACCAGAAGTTCCGTCTAACTTCAACATTTGACTCTGAATAAAATGCAGGTGCCTGTGCCAACAGGCCAGGCTGTGTAATGGCTAGGGCTAACAGCAACTGCGTACTGCTCTTTGGTCCACAAGTTCTCAAACTGAGCCCCTCCTGAGGAAGTTACAGGAGGAACAACCTGCTCTTGATCGTGTTTTTCTTACAAGGTTTCAAACAGGCCTGGGGAGAAATTGTGACTATGTACTGAAACATCCCCATCTGAAGCTATGATCTGGAAAAATAACTAATGGTGACTTGTCCAAATTCTGTGGAGCATGAATTTTGATAAACACTTCTACTATTAAAAAAGCCACTTAGCTGCTCAACCATTGAAGAAGGTATAAAGGCTTCCTGACCAAGCAGCTGCACATTTTGTTGTATTGCTTTCCATAAATCCATAGCTGGGATCCTCATGGCCATACACAAAGGTCTGTAGAGAGCACAGAGCTGGCACAGTCTGCTCCTGTATCTGTTTGTCTGATTCTGGTACAAGGAAAGTTAAAAAAAAAAAAAAAATAGATCAGGGTGGAAAACACTATGTTCTAACTGGGTCCTGCACCGGGTCCTGGGACAGGGCAGCCCTGGCTGCACGTACAGACTGGGCAACAAGACGCTGGAGAGCAGCCCCGCAGAGAGGGATCTGGGGTTGTGGTTGTAGCAAGCTGAATATGAGCCAGCAGTGTGCCCTGGCAGCCAGGAGAGCCGACTGTATCCTGAGGTGCATCAAGCACAGCATCGCTAGTTGGTCGAGGGAAGGGATTGTCCCGCTCTGCCCTGAGCTGGTGCGGCCTCACCTCGAGTACTGTGTGCAGCTCTGGGCACCACAGAACAAAAAGGACATGAAACTGTTGGAGAGTATCCAGAGAAGGGCTACAGGGATGGTGAAGGGCCCAGAGGGGAAGACATACGAGGAGCAGCTGAGGTCACTTGTCCTGTTCAGCCTGGAAAAGAGGAGGCTGAGGGGAGACCTCATCGTGGCCTACAGCTTCCTCACGAGGGGGAACGGAGGTGCAGGTGCCGATCTATTCTCTTTTGTGACCAGCGATAGGACCCAAGGGAATTGTCTCAAGCTGTGATAGGGGAGGTTCAGGCGGGATATCAGGAAGAGGTTCTTCACTGAGAGGGTGGTCGTGAACTGGAACAGGCTCCCCAGGGAAGCAGTCATGGCACCAAGGCTGTTGGTGTTTAAGAAGCATTTGGACTGCTCCTTGGCATGGTTGTGCTCTTTTGTACGGTCCCTCAAGGCAGCCCAGCAAAGGGAAGGGTAAGAAGCAGAGAATCAGCAGCAAAATAAATACAACTCTCTAATTCTCAGTCCCAACTTTGCTATGTGCAGCTTCCAATGATATTCCAGAATGGAAAAAATAAGTCAATTGTTTTAGTGTAAGGAGACACAGATACAGAAATATGATCTAAACCAGCAGATATTGAACTTGAACTGAATATTACAGCTCAGGAAAAATATCCTGGAGTCTTCATTGGTGGTTCAACAAAATTTTAGTCTTGGTGTGCAGAAACATTCCAAGAAGCCAGCAAAATGTGGTGATGTCATGAGGAAGGGCTCTGAAGACAATCGGGAGAACATCACTTGGCTGCTAAAAGCTTGGTGCACTCACATCTATGCAGTTCTGGCCTCTGGACACAGTGGACATAGAGTCCTGAGGAGGGCAACTGAGATGATCATGGGCATGGGGCAGCTGCAATATGAGGAGGGCTGGGGAAGGCTGGGGTTTTTGCAGCCTAGAGGAGGGGGCACAGAAACTTTACAAGATCACAAGGTGAATGTGGACCTGATGCTCATTGGATTCTGCAATACTAGAACTAGAGACCATCGATGAGTCTAGTAGATCGGTTTAAAATGGATGAAAGGGACTTCATATGAGGCAGGGAGGGAGAATAAACTTCTGGAACCTGCTGCCACAGGAGGTTGTAGAAACAAATGGGATCAGCAGGTTTATAAAGGCATTAGCAAATTCATGAACAACAGGTCAATAAACAGATGCCAAAGGCAACATGCAGGAATGTACACTCTGAAATCATAATTACTGCTGCTGCAGATGTTGGAAGAGCAAAACCAAAAAAGCCTAGGCTTGTGTGATCTCCCTAAATGCCATCTCCTGTTATTGAAAACAACACTGGGTGAGATGAACCAATGATCTGATCCAGCAGACCATTTCTTGTATTCTCAGTTTCATAATCCCTAGGCACATTCAGATTTTCTCAGGTGGTTGGTGCATGGTAGGAAGACAGGCAATTAGCAGGAACAAAATAAATTTGCATTTCCATTCCAAGTTGAAAATCTGATCAATGTCCAGTGGATAACATCCAGCAGGTCAACATGAAAATGCTGTAATTTCATTGAAAAAGGTTGCTAGAGGTACAGTCTAGTCACAGTGGAAATCTGGCTAGATCTAATTGTCAGAAAAGACATGGTTAGCCACAAGAAGAAAGTGGGAAAGCAGTGCAAAGGAGTTGTGGTAAGTTTCTGCTGTTCAGTTGATGAATGACTCCAATACTGCAGTGACAGCCCCAAGAAGGAATCTGTGGTCAGCATCAAGTTACCACAGGCCTGCTCCTTCTCCTCTCAGATATAAAATTCAAGACCTGGAATCTGCCACAAATATCTCCAACGGCAAGGGATTAATCATGTTTTATGCATTTTTGGTCATAGGGAACTCAGAGAATGAGACCTAATGGGTCCGCTTGGAGGGGGATCAGCAAACAGCTTTTCTAATATGTTAAACTTTTTGTGACATCAAAGAAGAGTAGACAATGTTTAAAGTTCTGATAATGCTTATTTTTTTCAGCCTTTTTTTCTCTGGAAGGACCTATATAGCTGTGCAATAGCTGGTGCTTCATATGGCTGCTCCACTGGGAGCAGTCTCTCTCTGCTTTTAGGAAACTAAGAGAGAAAGTATTTTAAGTCCTTCATCAAAACCGACGTTATAGAGAAGGTTGTCTCTGTCTTCTTTGACTACTTTAATTTTCCCACTGAATCAACACCTTCTTTATGAGACTTTAAAGAAGAAAACTCCAGCAAGCTCAGTAGCCTGATGTCTGAGATCTGAAAAGGAAACCTCTCACAAAGGGGTCTTGAGAGCTGGAAACAATTACAGAAAACAGAGATGCAAGGGCACAAATCAAACCTGTACCAGTGCAAAGGAAGGGCAGGAGGAAAACAGCCTGGCTAAACCAGTGCTCTCAGTTGCCAGAAGGAACCACTGACTGGAGATGAGGCAAACTCATTAACAACGCGTATTAGGAAAGAGCTGCTAGCCTGCAGGGACATGATCAAAGGACCAAGGCACAAAAGAAGATATAGCTCACAAGAGTCTTAAAGGCCAAAAATAAAACATCCCATGAGGAAGCAGAGACAGGAAAAGTAGTCATAGAAGAGAGTAAATAGAATCAGTCTTCACAAAAATGTCATTTTGGATGAAGGACTTACAACTGGCAAAAGAGCAGTTGGAGAAGATGGGCAGATGCTGAAAAGAGTGCATTAAAGTACATTTCAGTGATTCCAGTGGTTTTAGACTGTTTGCCTGAAAAAAAAAATAATAAATTAAAAAACATCCCTTTTACCTCAGTAGCTGATCGAAGCCATCACACATCATCAGAATCTTTGAGAAACCGTGGACAGTGATGGGGTTGCTGAAGCAAGACAATAGGTTCTATTATCATTAGCAGGGGCAAAGGAGGAAACTAGGGAACTATAAACCAGACAACTTCAATTCATGAAACAAATAAACAAACAACAACAACAACAACAAAACAGCGGGACATTTAATCGAAGAAAGGGATGAGTAATAACCATTGCTATTGCCAAGAATGAATCATTTCAGAGGAGTCTGTTTTCCTTCTGTGGCAGATTCCAGTCCTTGGTTCCACATCATTATTCACTATTCCTTCATCAATAACTTATGTGTGGTGATGGAGAATACACTTATTAAAATCTCAGATGTGTCTGAGCTGGAAGGGTTGTGAGCACCCCAAAGCACTGGGTTAAAATTCAAAATTATCTAGGCTTATCAGAGAGACCAATTCAGTATGGGAAGTCTGACATTTAGGAAAGAAAAGTTGTCCAAACACAAGGCAAACAAACTGCCTAAGCAGCAATTTTTTGGCAAAGGACCTACAGGTTACACTAATTGCAAGTTATGCTGTTGGCATATTGAATGCCAATATCGGATATAAACACAGAAGAACCAGTTGGAAACACGTGTTTTCCCTTATCTCTCCAGCAAAAGGATCTCTCAGCTGGTATCCTAAGTTCAGCTTTCAAAAATAAAAGAATTCTGAATCTTTCCATTGCTCCTCTGCTAAACGGGGAAGTACGTTTTGAATGGGAAATTCTCAGTAAACTCCTCTAGGAAGCTTGCCTTCTTCCAGAAGTGTGTAGTTCCATGTCCCTTTCCAGGAAGCACTCTCCAGAGCCATAACATTTTATCAGATGCTAATAAGAGAAATATCCAAGCTACCTGGATAAAGCTGTTTGCAGTCCCTTGAGAGGCTGGCAAAACTGTTGCGATCAGGTAAGCCACAGCTGTCAAGCTCGTTTCCTGGTGTTTTAGTAAAAATGAGCTCTCAGATGCCACTTGCCTTGGTGACAACCACATACCAAAACACTTTGTTGTTCCTACAATCCAGTTAAAAAACATGATGCCCAACTTAGTTGCTCCCAACCAGTTGACCAATGCTCTGAGCAGCAGCAGCCCCTGCCCAGCTGGCCGGGTTCCATGGCTGAGCACGGCACCCCAAGATCTGGCACGTCCCTGAGGCCAGCATGGCTCAGCTGTCCTGGCTGTGTCCCCCCATCTCCTCGGACACCCCTGGCCTCCTCACTGGCTGGGCAGCATCAGGAGCAGAGAAGGCCTTGGCTCTGTGCGAGCCCTGCTCAGCAACAGCTGCAACACCAGGCTGTGACCCATGTTTTTACCAGCCTGCATCCAAAACACAGGACCGTATGAGCTACCATGAAGAAAATTAACTCTATCCCAACTAATCCAGCATCCTGACTAATCTGCTGATGCTTTTAACTACCTTCTCCTGATACATGTTCTTTGTGGAACATTCTGAACATGACCCAGCAGTGTGCCCAGGTGGCCGAGAAGGCCAACAGCATCCTGGCCTGTGTCAGGAATAGTGCAGCCAGCAGGACCAGGGAGGTGATCGTCCCCCTGTACTCTGCTCTGGTGAGGCCGCTCCTCGAGTGCTGTGTTTAGCTTTGGGCCCCTCACTACAAGAAGGACATCGAGGCCCTGGAGCGTGTCCAGAGCAGGGCTGCGAAGCTGGTGAAGGGCCTGGAGCACAAGTCCTGTGAGGGGCGGCTGAGGGAGCTGGGGGTGTTTGGTCTGGGGAAGAGGAGGCTCAGGGGACACCTTATTGCTGTCCACAACTGGAAGGTGTGGGGAGCTGAGGGTCGGCCTCTTCTCACGAGTAACTAGTGAAAGGACTAGAGGGAACAGCCTCAAGTTGCACCAGGGCAGGTTCAGGTTGGAAATGAGGGGACATTTCTTCTCAGAAAGAGCAGTCAGGCATTGGGACGGGTCACCCAGGGGGGTGGTGGAGTCACCGTCCCTGGGGGTGTTCAAGGAAAGGTTGGACGTGGTGCCTGGGGACGTGGGTTAGTGGGTGACATTGGTGGTATGGGGATGGTTGGACCAGATGATCTTGGAGGGCTTTTCCAACCTTAACGATTTTGTGATTCTATGTTTCTGGTGCAAAACAGTATTTCAGGATAATTCCTAAGGAAGGCAGCCTTCTGGAAACCGCATGAGAACACGGACAAAGTTAGGTAAGGAGGCCTACACACTTTTGGACAGCCTGGCAACTCTTTGAGGCTCCAGCTCAGGCTGCAGCCAGGAGCCAGGCTGCACTGCCTGTCTGGCTCTGATAAAGGTAGCACGGCTTGAGGCCCCCATCTTGTGGCAGTGGGGATGAGTGACGGCGACAGAACATCTGGCTGTTTGGAGCACAGTGCTTCTGTGGCCAGGCAGCAACAGGGCACTGCTTGCTGGGACAGTCTGCCTCCTCTGAAACTCGCCCTGCTGTGTCCTACCTAAGGACACAACAAGGTGTGAGAGCGATTGGAAGTGAAAGCCTGGCAGAGGCAGCAGGGACAGCAGCCAAATCCTGACCCACACGTGCTATTCCCCTGCATTGCTCCTTACACTTCACCCTTCATGCACACACAGGCCCTTATGCATGTGCATACATACGCTTTTTTTGCTCTGTATATGCTGCCCCTTGCTTGCTTCCTAAGCATGTGTGCACATACAGTGCCTGCCAAGGCTGGAGGACATCCATTTCCTTTCTCGCAGCCTCTCCCAGGTGCTGGCTCTTGCACACGCATTGGCTTTGCCACGCTCAGGACTGCAAGGATCTCCTGCAACAGGGTGTGGAGCAGCCCAGCAGCTTTGTCTTCTCAGCACGGGGTGGTGATGCCTGAGGCTGCTGCTTTGCAAGAGGAACTGACAGTCACTGGAGGCTGCAGGGGGCTGCGGCCAGACCCCCCAGTGTGGCACATAGGAGAGGGAGCAAGGGGGTCTGTGACAATTTCAAGTTGGCTCCGTGCTGTGACTTTGCTGTGCCTGCTGCCCCAGGGCTTTCTTGAACCTTCATCTCTGCACCAAGCACCTCTGAGTCATGAGTGATGGGGCACAGTTACTCAGCACCTGGCAGGTTTTAGGTCAATTTCCCTCCCCCCCTCTCTCCCCCCCACACTATCTGCTGCCCTGGTCTCTTACCACACCCTCAGGCTGGAAGAGAGCCCATGCGACTCTGTTATCAGCCACTTGCAGCCCCCCACCTGCCATGGCCACCCCACAGCCTCACTGCTGGCCACGATAAGGGCTGGGGACTACACAGAGCCCCCAGCGCTGCTCCACAGCCTGCTCTCCTTTTCCTGCCCTGACATTATACTGCTGAGGATCCATCCCAAAGAGCAGGATCTGGGGCTGAGCCCCAGGCGTTTGAGGGCTCTCCTAGGAGTCCCTCATGCCTGCTGTCCCCTCAGTGTGCCCCCAGCACCCCCACCAAGCAGCACACTAGCAGCAATGCATCATTAGATGGGAAAGGAGAAGTTCTACAAGCGTTGTACAGCCGTTTGTGGGGCTGCACAGAAAGCTGTCCCTGCACAGGGGGTCCTCACCATGCCATCACACAGCTGGTGGCAGGTGCCAGGAACTGCCTGTCCTCCAGTCTCCTGCAGGCGCTTCCAGGATGAGGTAATCTTCCCATGCAACTTCATCCTCAGTGTGGTAAGGGGTGCACAGGACTCTCCACCCCAACTGGAAGGATCCCAGCGTGACTGTGGTGCTCTGGTGGGAAGGTCAGGGCAGGCTGGGGCTGCAGGGAGCTCCCAAGGACCAGCTTCTGGCCGCTCTCTGGCCTTTCCTCTCCACCAGTGCCTAGAAATGCTCTGCTCGCACCCGCAGCTGGCACAGCACTGTCTGTCTCCTGGGCACCACCACCCAACCACCTTCTCCTCTCCGAGCAGGGAAGAAAACAGAGCCCCTTTCCTGTGTGCCCACCTGGTTCAGGGGATCTCCATTTCAGGTGCACAGAGCCCCAGAGCCGCTCCCTCCCTCTCCCTCCCCATGGAGGAACAACCAGAGCAGAACGCCAGGGCTGAGCACAAATGCAACAGATTTTATTTCAGATCATTTGGCTGCTCGCTGTTGGAAGGCTGGCAACAGGGTGGATCCAGCTCTAGCCACGGTGCCGTCTAACGGTACTTGGCAGTCAGCACGGCACCCACGGCGCACATGAACTTGTCCAGGGAAGCGTGGACCTCTGGGGTCAGGGCAGAGGGGTGGTGGATGGCCACCACGACCAGGAAGCAGTGGCCCAGGAACTGAAAGGCAAAAGGAGATGGTGAGTGAGCGGGGGAGGTAAAGGGGTGGCCGGATGGCCCAGGAGGGGTGCTGAAGAGGAGCTGGGGGGAGTCACCAGACTCACTTTGAAGTTGACAGGGTCCACACGGAGCTTTTGGGCGTGGAGGTCACTGAGCTTGGAAAGAGCACCGGAGATGTCATCAATGTGGTTGACAGCCTCGACTAGGGCAGCCGCCACCTTCTTGCCGTGCGCCTTGATCTGAGCAGAGCCGTGCTGCAGGTCAAAGTGGGGGAAGTAGGTCTTGGTCTGGGGGTAGGCAACGAACATCCTGTGGAGCAGAGCAAGTCAGGGCCAGTGGGATCAACGGACAGGGGGAGAGATAGGGTGGGATAGGATAGACAGTCGTGGGGGAGAGCACTGGTTAGAGAGGAGAGGATCAGGAACAGAAGGAGGACGGGGACAGACACCTACCTCTCCAGGGTCTCGGCGCCATAATCGTCAGCATGGCCACCGATTTTGGAGAAGACGCCCTTGACGTTGGTCTTGTCAGCCGCAGACAGCACCATGGTTGCAGCTCCGCGTTGGCAGCCCCCAGCACGGGTGCCCCCACTGGTGCCGCCGGCCTTATATCTCCGTGCCGGGCCGGGCGCCGCCCGCCCCCGCCCGCCCCGCCGCGGCTGGATCTCGGCCAGGCGGAGCCGCCGCCCTGCCCCGCCTGCAGCACCAGCTCCATCGGGGGGGGCGACCCCGGCATGAACTGGGGTTGAGGTTAGGGTTAGGGGCGTCTGACCCCGGCACGAAATGGGCTTAGGGTTAGGGTTTGGGGAGGCTGACCCCAGCATGAACTGGGGTTGGGGTTAGTGT